>NC_059300.1:1652256-1725841 GCF_017591435.1 Portunus trituberculatus | reverse complement strand
TTATGCTGGTATGTACTGAAAAGGGGCTCAGTAGCTGTGAGATTGTAAGGAAGAGAGACTTGAACAATGTCACTTTATATAACCTTTCAGTTTACTCACAAACCTCATTTGACAGAGAATGAGGAATCAACATATAAGTGTATCTTTCTTTATTTGTCTTCCTTAAATAAGAGCAATTATGTGATAAAGTAACAGCAAAGAGGACATGGGCAGAGGAACACAGAAGATCTCTCTCTCCCCACTGTGCGTGATTGAGACAGATAATGATTATGAAATTAAGCTTAGGATCATAAAGGCATATGAGTTATCATGCGTGACAATTTACGACATTTTAAGACTCCTATAGTTCAAAATTTAACATTGGTACATACTTTCCTTCATGGGTACTCTGCAATGTTTATAGTTTGTCTATTCTCTTTACAGTGAAAGTACCACTGTATTATAAGTGTAGGCTGTTGTTTTTGTAAAATATACAAGGAAATCTTGGAGCACAACAAAGCAAGTTTCATATAGTCATAGTGGATCAATATTGAGTGTAAAGAACATGGTGCCTCTCTCCTTTGCAATGCTGTTACCTAATATGGATGGCAGACAAAAGTGTTGCTAAGCAGGAGGTGCATGATGAAATTCAACATGTGGTGGAGTGACAAACAGATTTTGGACTTGTGGAGATTCTTTTTCATATTTCTGAGTACTCAGAACTTAGATGCTTTTAATTTGGGTGCATTCGTATTTTCTATATATTTTTTTTCAGTTATATTATGCACTTGACAGCAAAGGCCACAGTTGCATGGTAACAGTGACTGGCTACAGTTAGAGTTGTCAGTTCTTTGAATAAGATAACTGTCAGATGCAGATGCTAGGATTAAACTCAGCACCCTTTCGGTTGTGAGTCTAACACCATACTATGGATCTGCTTGGTCTCCCATTTGTTGTTAATAGTGTCATTTAAAAGATATATAGACACCAAAATCTTTTTTCAAAACATTTGTTTGGAACAAATAGATATACATACAGCAGGAAAAATATTTACATACATAAGTTATGGAAATGAATTCTTGATGCAGCTTGCAGTAATATCATGCCTGTTCTCTCTTATCTATTTTGAATAGGATTGTAGACTTTGATCTTATTTAGCTTGAGTTTTTGTACATATTTTGATACTGTTCTCTAACTATGGAAGAAAGCATAAACTGAAAAGTAACTACCATTCTCTCTCTCTTTCTCTCTCTCTCTCTCTCTCTCTCTCTCTCTCTCTCTCTCTCTCTCTCTCTCTCTCTCTCTCTCTCTCTCTCTTCACATAAAAATATAAAAACAAATTTGAAAATTTTATTGAGAAAACTGTCTTCCATTTCAGTTGGTTCTTCTTGACAAGAAACTTGACCAAATGTTATTTGTGTGTAATGCCCTCGCACAGAAGACTCAACTACCTGAAATAAGAAATTCAGATGATCATGTATAGCTGTTACTATCAGTTGCCATAATTGTTTTTATAGATGTTTTGGTTGAAAATCATAAGTATAAGTGGTTTATATACAGATAGTGAGAATTACATAGATATTAAATCATAATAGATTTACAGTAATTTTGTTGTACAATTCTAAGGAAGGAATTCATCGGTTATAATGCTTTTCCTTTAAACGGAAAATCTTCTATAATTTATCATTCATCAGTATCAGAGTAGAAAAAATTTTGTTGAAAGCATTTGATGCCAAAACATTTATGTACTCTACAGTGCATTATAACTGAGTAACTGTCCAGTGACTTTCAACACTTTTAAGGTAGTGATGTAATTATATAGTTCCATGATCACATGTGTAAGCTTTATCATCAACTAGACAGTATGTTTTGTACATAGCTAGGGTTCAAGATACTGTACATAGAATTTGTTTTTACACTGTTACATATGTAAAAAAAATGTTGTTTTCAATCTAACCTACTGAATAGAAGTTTTCTAAGCAGTCATTTTCATATAACTGATATATTTTGGAAAGTGATAATGTACCTTCATGCCTCTGATGTTTCAATGGTTCAATACTTGATATCTTATTTAGTCTTAAAGATTTTATACTTCACCTGTTGTTTCAAAAACAGTGTGGTAGTTAAGAATATATTTTTATTCTCTCTCTCTCTCTCTCTCTCTCTCTCTCTCTCTCTCTCTCTCTCTCTCTCTCTCTCTCTCTCTCTCTCTCTCTCTCTCTCTCTCTCTCTCTCTCTCTCTCTCTCTCTCTGAAATTTTTTTTTAATTCTTATTGTACTGTCATCTAGTTTTTATCTAGTTATTTGATGCTGTGCAAGAAGCTTTAATAAAGTAAATTAATTTATATTTAGAGATTTATATTACTTATTTTGTTGTCATGCTCACCAATCTATTTGCATCTTTTTTCTTCTACTCACTTGTTAACATTAATTTTCAGTTCAAGATGCATTTTATCACTACTATGAAAAAGAAGTTGCTTATTTGATACAATTAAATCTCAACAATTGGGATTTTGCAACACACCCACACACACACACACACACACACATACACACACACACACACACACACACACACACACACACACACACACACACACACACACACACACACACACACACACACGATCGGAAATAATGAGCTCTGAGCTCGCTCCGTAGGGTAACGTCTGGCTGTCTCGTCAGAGACTGCAGCAGATCAAACAGTGAATACACACAAACACACATACACACATGTGAAAAGACACAGACAAAAAAACACACACACACACACACACACAAAAACACGCACACACACACACACACACACACACACACACACACACACAAGTGACTTACACAAATATAGATGGATTTCTGTCTAAGAGGCTAGAATGTATGGATTACCTAAGAAATAACGAACCGGACATAATGTGTGTGTGGAAACAAAGCTAAGGCCCGAAATAAAGCTAGACTGGTTTGTTGTAAAACACTACAAAGTATGGAGAAATGATAGAAAAATAAAGGAGGTGGTGGTATAATGGTTCTTACTAAGGAAGATCTGATAGTGAAGGAGGTGAACTATAGTAAGAGAAATGAGGAAGTGATAAGTATGCTTATAACAGATGGCAAGAGGGACATTAATATTATAACAGTATACATACCACCCAGAACCAGTGCTTGGGAATATGAACAGTACCAAATGGTGATGAGAAATACTCTAGACAGAATGAAGCAAGAACTCATCAGAAAGGATAGAGTGATGATAGTTGGAGACTTTAATTGCAAAGAAATAGTGTGGGAAGACTACGAAGTGGTGAACGGTGGTGAGTGGGCAGAAGAATTGTTAAAGGTAGCAACAAATAACTTGATGACACAGTGGGTGAGATCACCAACAAGGTGCAGGGGACAAGATGTTGCAGCAAGGTTGGATTTGGTATTTACCAGGGCATCTCTAAAAGAGGAAATTGAACATGAATGTCCCTTGGGGAAAAGCGATCATGATGTCCTAAGCTTTGAGCTGGATACGGAATTAAGCACGAATAAGATTGTGGAACAGGGAGGAAAAATTAAATTATACTAGGGCAAATTATAACCATATAAGGGAGTTCTTTAATGAAATTGACTGGTCCGTGGTATACCAGGAAAGGGATATGCAATTGAAATACGATAAATTTATGGATTTGTATAACTCTGCTGTGAAAAGTTTGTGCCATATCACAGAAAGAGGACTTTAAATAATAAACAGTGGTTTAATAGAAATTGTGAAGAAGCAAAAAGAACAAAGAAAAGGCATGGAAGAAACTTAAGAAAAACAGTGATGTATTATCAAGAGAAGTCTACAAAACAGCAAGGAATAGATATGTTGAAGTAAGGAGAACAGCACAGAAGGAATATGAACAGAGGGTGGTGGAAAACTGTGATAGTGACCCAAAATGTTTTACAAATTCATAAATGGAAAACTAAATAAAAGGGAGGCAATAGAAAAGGTAAAAAGGGAAGAAGTATATGAAGATGCTGGAGATATAGCTGAAATTTTGAACGACAACTTTTGCAAAGTGTTTACAAAGGAGGAGCATTTTATGGGAGGAAGGCCTACGGAAATAAAGCAAATGCAGGACATCATGGTTACTAAGGAAGATGTAAGGAAAATTATAAGCAATCTGGATATTAATAAATCAATGGGGCCTGATGGCATATCTGGGAGGTTGCTAAATGAATGTAAGGATCAATTGTTGAACCCGTATTTGATATTGTGGAAACCTCCATACGAACAGGATTAGTCCCGAAAGAGTGGAAAAGAGCTGACATTGTGCCTATATATAAGAATGGTAGTAGAATGGAACCGCTAAATTATAGACCAGTATCGTTGACTAGTATATTGTGCAAGGTATGTGAAGAAGTAATTAAAGCTAAGTGGAGTGAGTATCTAGAAAGTGAAAACATTCTGAGTGAAAGGCAGTTTGGTTTCAGAAAAGGAAGATCGTGTATCCAATTTATTATGTTTTTATTCAAGAGTGACTGACATACTACAACATAGAGAGGGATGGGTGGATGCTATCTACCTGGACTTGAGAAAGGCCTTTGATAAAGTACCACACAATAGACTGATGTGGAAACTAAAGATGATTGGAGGAGTAAATGATAAACTAGCAAAATGGATGGAAAATTACTTAATGGGAAGAGAAATGAGAACAGTGGTGAGAGGAAGGAAGTCCGAGTGGAAGAAGGTAACCAGTGGAGTTCCACAAGGGTCAGTGCTGGTCCCATCATGTTTTTGATTTATGTTAATGATATGCCAGTAGGAATTGACAGTTACATGAACATGTTTGCGGACGATACTAAAATTATGAGGAGAGTAAAGAATGTGGAAGATTGTAACAAGTTACAGGAAGATCTTGATAAAATATATGAGTGGAGTAAGGAGTGGCAGATGGAATTTAATATAGACAAGACCCATGTTATGAAAATGGGAAGAAGTAGATACAGACCAAACAGGGATTACAGGCTGGGTGATGAGAAAATTAAAGAGACCAATGAGGAGAAAGACTTAGAGTAACTGCAAAACACTTTGTCACCGGAGAAACACATTAACAAGATTTTTGGAAAACATACAACATGCTTCAAAATATTGGCCTTGCATTCCACTACCTAGATGAAGGAATGATGAAGAAGATATTATGTACCTTAATAAGACCCCAGTTAGAATATGCAGCATGTGTCTGGTCACTGCATATGAAGAAAAATGTGAAGAAGGTGGAAAGGGTACAGAGGCTGGCAACAAGGATGGTACCAGGACTCAGGGAGTTAGACTATGAGGAAAGACTGAGGAAGCTGGGGCTGACCACATTAGAAGAGAGAAGAACAAGAGGAGACATGATAACTATGTATAAATTGGTGAACAAGATTGACATACTGGACAGAGAGTTGATAAAGGTGACCACAAGTAATCATCTCCGAGGACATGGAAAAAGCTAATAAAGGACATCTGTCTAAATGACGTGAGAAAATACAGTTTCCGCATCGTAGCATTGATAAGTGGAATAAACTGAGCAGTGATGTCGTTGACGGTGTGTGTCAATCAGATGAAAGAGAGATATGACAGGAATGGACAAGGAGACAGGACACAGAGAGCTTAGCTCGGGCCCTGTAATACACAAATAGGTAAATACACACACACACACACACACACACACACACACACACACACACACACACACACACACACACAAAGAAAAATAAAACAAAGAAATGATGAATGAAAACAAGAAGAAGCCAATGAAGGAGAGATAAGAGAGGAAAGGAGTTATTTATAATGGAATAAATAAGTTGATAAGAAATTCAATCAGAAGATGAAGTGTGATAACAGATATGGAAAATTAGATGTAAGATGGACAAAAATGGTTGTCAGAATTTCAAGTGATGACATGCTCTGAGGAGAGACTAAAGATATAGATACCAAATTCTGAACAAAAGAATGAGAGAAGAGAACAGAAGTTTAAAATTGATCAAAACAATGAATAAATGGATAATGACAAATAGATATGAGAAGAAGAATAGATTAGACAAGAGATGGTGAAAAAGTGAGAAAGGAGAAAGACTGAGAAAATTACATGTTTGACAAAGATAGTCACCATTAGGATGTCATTATCTGTTGACAGATAATGAAAAAAGACTTGCAATATTACAAAGAATAAAATTAATACTTTACACTATTAAAAAATAAGTTTCACATAGAAGTTAAACAGGAAATTAATTGGTAATGACAGTGTGTGGAAAAAATCCATGAATTTAAAAATAAAGCATGAGGATAAAACAGAGATGGGACAACAAAAAGAAGTGTGCTCGAATTGTATACAAACAATGTAAAATTGGAAATCACACAAAATAAATATGATGGATATACAGAGGAAAAGTGTAAGAAAAAGAAAGAAGATACTAGAGAGATTTAATTAAAGAAGTGGATTGGAAAAAAGAAGTGGTGTTGGAGAAAGCTGGGAGAGAGATTCTTAATCTAATGATGGAAAATATGATGGAACAGGGTGAAAGAAAATACTAGATAAGAGGAGATGAAAAGAGACTGATTTGGTGTCAAAGAGAAGTGTACCTATGTGGAGATATACAATAAAAATTGGGAAGAGTGATCATGTGGTTATGGAAAGAGAGGCAATAAACAGGAAGGAGAGATGAGACAAACAGGAGTGAGATTGATTATAGAAAGATGGACACAGAAAATTTGAAAACTATTTCAGAACATTAGATTGGGAGATGTTAAAATCAGAGAAGTGCAAAAAAAAAAGTGAGATTTTATGAAATATTATAAAGAAGGAGTTATGAAATTTGTACCAAAGTATAAACCGAGAGAGGAAGGAAGAAAAGATTGGTTTAATGCAACTTGTGTTAAGGCTAAAGAAAAGAGATGTGTGGCTTGGAAAAGATGGAAAAGAGCAGGAATATACTAAATAAGGAGAATTATAGAGTGGGAGAAATGAGTATGTGAGGATAAGGAGGAAGAAGAAAGAAAATTTGAAAAAGATATTGTAGACAAGAGTAAGGAACATCCAAAATTGTTTTACAGGTTCATAAATGAAACTTAAAAGAGAGAGTCCATTGAAAGATTAAAAGGAGAGCAAGGGATAGTAGATGACCCTAAAAATATTGCAGAATTGCTAAATAATAGGTTTCACAAGTATTTACTAAAGAAATAATGTTTTGAAAAGCTCAGAATGTAGAAGGAAATGTGCACATGGATGACATTAAGATACCTAAAAGGAGTTATATAAAAATGTTGGAGGAACTTAAAGATGATAAAGCGATGGGACCAGATGAAGTTTCAGGCAAATTATTGAAGGAATGTAGAGAAGAATTGATAGATCCATTATATGATATTGTAAGGTGCTCATTAGAAACAGGGAAGTACCAGTAGTGGAAAAGAGCTGAAGTGGTGCCCATTTATAAGGGAGGCAGTAAGAAGAGCCTCTAAACTACAGACCGGTATCACTAACAAGTGTGGTATGCAAGATTTGTGAGAGGGTGATAAAGAAATATTGGATCCGGTTCCTGAAGACAATGAATTATTATCGGATCATCAATTTGGCTTTAGGAAAGGGAGGTCATGTGTAACAAATCTACTGAGCTTTTATTCAAGAGTGGTTGACAAAATACAAGAGAGAGAGAGGATGGATGGACTGTATATTTGGATTTAAAAAAGCTTTTGACAAAGTACCTCACATGAGACTGTTATGGAAATTAGAGATTTATGGAGGACTGAAGGAAAAGTACATTAAGATGGATGGAAAATTACTTGAGATGGAGGAAGATGAGAACGGTAATAAGGGATGCAAAGTCAGACTGGTTGGTGGTGGAGAGTGGAGTCCCACAGGGTCAGTGCTGGCACCAATACTTTTCCTTGTATATATAATGATATGCCAGAGGGAGTAAACAGTTATATTAATTTGTTTGTGGATGATGCAAGTTGTGTAGGTTGTGAAGAAAGAAGATTGTGAAATTTTAGAGGCAGATCTGAGAGGATGGGGAGTAAAAATTGGTGGCAGATGGAATTAATCTGACAAAAGTCATGTAATGGAGATGGGGAAGAGCGAAGATGGCCAAGAGGGTCATATAAGATGGAAGAAAGTGTTGAAAAAGGTGGAAAAGGAAAAGGATTTGGGAGTGATAAACAAGACCATGGACAGTTTGAGCCATATTGACAAGATGTTTGGAGAAATATAATTTGATAAGAAATATTAGATTAGCCTTCATTATATGGATAAAGATATGATGAAGAAATTAATTAGTACTAATTAGACCAAGATTGGAATATGCTGGAGTGGTTTGGTATAAAAAGAAGCATATAAGGAAGTTGGAGAGATTGCAAAATGGCAACAAAAATGTGGGAAAGAGTGATCATGTGGTTATGGAAATGCAGATAGCAACAACACAGCGAAGGAAAGACAAGACATACAGGAGTGGTAGATTGAATTATAGAAAGATGGACACAGAAAGTTTGAAAAATTATTTCAGAAAATTAGATTGGGAGGAGATGTTACAAATCAGAGAAGTGCAAAAAAAAAATGAGATTTTTATGAAATATTATAAAGGAGTTATGAAATTTGTACCAAAGTATAAACCGAGAGAGGAAGGAAGAAAGGATTGGTTTAATGCAACTTGTGTTAAGGCTAAGGAAAAGAGAGATGTGGCTTGGAAAAGATGGAAAAAGAGCAGGAATATACTAAATAAGGAGAATTATAGAGTGGCAAGAAATGAGTATGTGAGGGTAAGGAGGGAGGAAGAAAGAAAATTTGAAAAGATATTGTAGACAAGAGTAAGGAACATCCAAAATTGTTTTACAGGTTCATAAATGGTAAACTTAAAAGAGAGTCCATTGAAAGATTAAAAGGAGAACAAGGGATAGTAGATGACCCTAAGAATATAGCGGAATTGCTAAATAATAGGTTTCAGCAAGTATTTACTAAAGAAACAATGTTTGTAAAGCCTCAGAATGTACAAGGAAATGTGCACATGGATGACATTAAGATACCTAAAAGGGAGTTATATAAAATGTTGGAGGAACTTAAAGATGATAAAGCGATGGGACCAGATGAAGTTTCAGGAAAATTATTGAAGGAGTGTAGAGAAGAATTGATTGATCCATTATATGATATTATAAGGTGCTCATTAGAAACAGGGAAGTACCAGTAGAGTGGAAAAGAGCTGAAGTGGTGCCCATTTATAAGGGAGGCAGTAAGGAAGAGCCTCTTAACTATAGACCTGTGTCTCTAACAAGTGTGGTCGGTAAGATTTGTGAGAGGGTGATAAAGAAATATTGGATACGGTTCCTGGAGGATCATAAGTTATTATCGGATCATCAATTTGGCTTTAGGAAAGGGAGGTCATGTGTAACAAATCTACTGAGCTTTTATTCAAGAGTGGTTGACAAAATACAAGAGAGAGGGATGGATGGACTGTGTATATTTGGATTTAAAGAAAGCTTTTGACAAGGTACCTCACATGAGACTGCTATGGAAATTAGAGATTTATGGAGGACTGAAAGGAAAAGTGTTAAAGTGGATGGAAAACTACTTGAGATGGAGGAGATGAGAACGGTAATAAGGGATGCAAAGTCGGACTGGTTGGTGGTGGAGAGTGGAGTCCCACAAGGTTCAGTGCTGGCACCAATACTTTTCCTTGTATATATTAATGACATGCCAGAGGAGTAAACAGTTATATTAATTTGTTTGCGGATGATGCGAAGTTGTGTAGGTGTGTGAAGAGTGAAGAAGATTGTGAAATTTTACAGGCAGATCTGGATAAGATTTGGGAGTGGAGCAAGAGGTGGGAAATGGAATTTAATCTGAGCAAAAGTCATGTGATGGAGATGGGGAAGAGTGGAAGACGGCCAAGAGGGTCATATAAGATGGGTGAAGAAGTAGTGTTGAAAAAGGTGGAAAAGGAAAAGGATTTGGGAGTGATAATACAAGACCATGGGCAGTTTGAGGCTCATATTGATAAGATGTTTGGAGAAACGTATAATTTGATAAGAAATATTGGATTAGCCTTTCATTATATGGATAAAGATATGATGAAGAAATTAATTAGTACGGTAATTAGACCAAGATTGGAATATGCTGGAGTGGTTTGGTCCCCTTATAAAAGAAGCATATAAGGAAGTTGGAGAGATTGCAGAGAATGGCAACAAAAATGGTTCCGGAATTGGCAGAAATGACCTATGAGGAGAGATTAAAAGAAATTAATTTGCTTACCTTGGAACAAAGAAGAGAAAGAGGAGATTTAATACAGGTTTATAAACTGTTGAACGGACTGGATGAAGTGGATAATGAGCAAATGATGTTGAGAGAGGAAAACTTAAATAGAACTACAAGATCGCATAGTAAAAAGATAGCCAAGGAATATGCTTGAAGGATGTGAAGAAATATAGTTTCCACAAAGATGTGTGGAGGTGTGGAATGGTTTGAGTGAGGAGGTGGTGTCAGCGAGGAGTGTGCATAGTTTTAAAGGAAAGTTGGATGTGTGTAGATATGGAGACGGGGCCACACGAGTATGATACCCAGGCCCTGTAAAATTACAACTAGGTGAATACACACACACACATTGACACACACACACACACACACACACACACACACACACACACACACACACACACAAGTATAGAGATGTAGTGTCAGAAGGGTGTGCATAGCTTTAAAGAAAAGTTGGACAAATTTAGATATGGAGAGAAGAGATAATGAGGATAAAACTATAACTAAGAAATACATACAAAAACAAGTGTGTGTGTGACTCAGTGGTTAGAGCGCTGGAAAGAGAGGATGAGATTGAGTGGAGATATTTGGGTGTGTCAGAGTGTTCATAGCAGTGAGTAGGTATGGGATGTAAATCGAGGAGTTGTGACCTTGTGCCAGTGTGTGGTGTGTGCCTGGTCTCAGACCTATCCGAAGATCGGAAATAATAAGCTCTGCAGCAGATCAAACAGTGAAACACACACACACACACTTGTATAGAGACATTCAATAAACACCAGTCTTAGGTTGCAATAGTACATGCTACTTCGTGATAGTATTTTACATGAGACCTCTTAGTAAGCAAAAAAAGGGCTGGGATAAATTGAATTATTGACATCTCAAATGCATCTCTCCTTCTCATTCATGCCTTTTGCAACAATGACATGTATTGCAGGTTACTACAGGTATCGGTTTTCATTGTGTCTTTGGATGATGATCAAATGTTGGAATGAAACAGTGTTCTGCATGGGTGTTGAGAAATGACTGTAAAGCAGATAAGTCACAGTGACATCCCTCAGTCATAAATCTTCAATTGTCAACATAGTAAAAAGTGTGAATTAAAAATGCGAAACTTCCAGAACCTCTTAAGGAAAGTGTTTAAGGATGGCAGTGAGGAATTGTCTTTCCACAACTACAGAGGTGAAATTCTTTTTATCTTTGTCCCACGGTTTCTAGCTTCTCTACAAAGACAGTTGAACTCTTAATCATCCTCTTATGGCAAGGCAGCTGAAGAGAACTAGTAGGGATACCACTACTGTTACTGTGGAAAGGCAATTCCTTACTGCTTCCCTTAATGAATTTTCCTGTGAAATTCAGGAAATTTAGCATTTTATAATTCACATGATTTGCTATATAGAAACCATTTAAGCTGTACATGTGAAGTTCTATGATAGAATAACATCACCATGACTATTCTGCACTCATAGCTACAACACTTAAGTATGAACAGAACAGAAAGCATTTCTGCCTGAGAAAAGAAGTTGGCAGCACATCATCAAAGACACAATGAATACTAACACTGGTAATTAGTATTGGTTATTGTTGCAAGAACATTAATGAAAAGAGATACACTGAGATGCCATTAAGTCAGTTTGACCAAGCTTGCAGAAAGGCCTTCCTGAGTACAGTGCTTACTCCAATTTTGTGAGAAATGGGGCAGCATTGTGAAAATTGGAAGTATTATTCCTATGGGAAAAATTGAATATGGTGGATGTTCATGGTGAACAATACAATATTTTGCACATAATATCACATATATATTGAGAGGTATCTTTCCATATGAAGATCACAGTGTTTGTACAATGGAGAGAATCAAAAATCTGTCCAATAGGACAGTTTTTCAACTCAGAAACACTATTCTCACAGTTGATTCTAAAAACTCTCTGGAAATATCACAGTTCCTTTATCCATCTCTTTTCAAATTATCTTCATCTTCTGAAAGTTAGAATGCTTGGTTGGTGGCGATGTGAAAAAGTGAGACAAGGATTCCTCCAAATTTGAGAGAGAATGTGGAGGTGATGAAACAAATGGAAGGCAGGAGGGAGTCTGTGTTGAGATGAGCTTGTTGAATTACCAGATTTTTATAAAACTAAAAAAGACCAAACTATGATAAATATAATATAAATATGATAATAATATAGTATAATATGATAAATATGAATAAATCAATAAAATATTGCCTATATAATAGTAATAAAATAATTTGGAACACTGAAATAATACTGGGAGAAAGGAGCAAGATGGAAATTTTGAAAATGGCAATTTTTGGTCCTTGGTTGCAAAATTGGCACATGGCAAAATTAGAGTAAGGACTGTACCTTGAATCATTACATCACAAGGCTGATGTTTATTAACTTGTAAATATAGATACACACACACACACACACACACACACACACACACACATAGAATTTTTAGAGAAACATATAATTTGCTAAGGAATATTGGAGTAGCATTTCACTACATGGACAAAGAAATTATGAAGAAATTGATAAGTACTATAATAAGACCCAGATTGGAATATGCAGGAGTAGTGTGGACTCATAAAAAAGAAACACATAAGGAAATTGGAGAGGCTACAAAGAATAGCTACAAGAATGGTTCCAGAATTTGAAGGGATGACATATGAGGAGAGACTAAAGGCTATGGATCTACCAATGGAACAAAGAAGGAGAGAGGAGACCTGATACAAGTTTATAAATTGATCAAAGGAATGGACCAAGTGGATAATGAGAAACTGATCCTGAGAGAAGAATATGACATCCGAAGCACAAGATCGCATAATAAAAAGCTGAGAAAAGGAAGATGTCTGAGAGATATTAAAAATATAGTTTCCTGCAGAGATGTGTTGAGACGTGGAACAGTTTAGATGAGGAAGTGGTGTCTGCAACGAGTGTGCACACTTTTAAAGTAAGATTGGATAAGTGTAGATATGGAGACGGGGCCACACGAGCATAAAGCCCAGGCCCTGTAAAACTACAACAAGGTAAATACAACTAGGTAAATACATGTACTGTCACAAAATAAGTTTGTTCCCAGTCATGATCTTTTAACTAAGTACTACCTTTTTTCTATGAATATAGAATTGAAGGAGGTCTTACATGGAAAGGACAGTATGGTAGTTCCATATTGTTTTTTTTTTCAATGGTAACCAAAATTTGCCTTGAGCTACTAACATCAAGACGTAACATTAGGTATTTCACAATTTTTTTGCCACATGGCCCTCCAGATCCAACTACACTATCCTTTAAGGTGAAAGTTCTTTATAAAATCAATCAAGCTCACATACATGCAGATGATTAATTTTACTACATATATTTTACTACTTTTGGATCTTTTTTTTTATGTTTGCATTTCAGTTCAGTATTTCTTACATAAACATCAGACTATCTACGATATTTCCACATTTCCCAATTTCCTGTCTTCTATTGTGTAGTCTAGCATCACAATCATTTATATTAAATTAGCAAAATTAATGTCAAAACTATAAAAAGAATTTCTTGGGGTTGTGTATTCGTAAGTCCTAAAGATTTAACAGAAGGCTGTTAAGACAGAAAATGTAAATCAGAAGAGATAATAAGAAACACATTATAATGATGCTAAAACCTGTCATATGAAACATGAGCCTAAGAGGAATAATTGAAGACATATGAATGTTATTTGTTTAGAAAGTTAAGATTCAAGGTCATGGAAAGAAAAAATAATATTTTCTCTCTCTCTCTCTCTCTCTCTCTCTCTCTCTCTCTCTCTCTCTCTCTCTCTCTCTCTCTCTCTCTCTCTCTCTAGGATATTCTTAAAAGAGATAGAAACAATATGAAGGCTCTCAGGATGAGAAGATTCCTGTTTCATACTATGAAAATGAAAGTACAACACATTAAGGCATTTCAAATAACAATTAATTCCCAGCTTTTCATATATTGTCAGGTCACTACTAATGTGGGGAACAGTTTTTGCTAATGGTCCACATTAGACATGATTTGTGTTACAGTAATGACAGAAATAATAATGAAAATAATGATAGAAAATTACTTTGGCTCCATCTTAGCTGATATAGGCCACTCAAAAATACAAATTAATATTTTTAGACCATCTGCAACACTTTTTAATGTATATAAGTGAAGGCAACAAATACTTGGAATTTCACAAAGGTTAATAAATAAAAACTAGTACAGTACACTGACACTGGTTACAAAAAACATGAAATTGTTTACATAAATAACACACACACACACACATACACACACACACACACATAATAATGAGAAACTGATCCTGAGAGAAGAATATGACTTTAGAAGCACAAGATCGCATAGTAAGAAACTAAGGAAGGGACGATGTCTGAGAGATGTTAAAAAATTTAGTTTCTCGTAAAGATGTGTTGAGACTTGGAACAGTTTGAGTGAGGAAGTGGTATCAGCAAAGAGTGTACATAGTTTTAAAGAAAAATTGGATAAGTGTAGATATGGAGACGGGACCACACGAGCATAAAGCCCAGGCCCTGTAAAACTACAACTAGGTAAATACAACTAGGTAAATACACACATAGGATAGAAAATTATTTGAGGGGGAGAGAAATAAGGACGGTAGTTAAAGATATGAAGTCCAAGTGGAGAGCAGTAGAAAGCGGAGTGGCACAGAGATCCGTATTGGCACCAATACTTTTCCTCATTTATATTAACAACATGCCAGAAGGAGTGAACAGCTACATAATTCTGTTTGCAGATGATACGAAACTGTGCCGAGTTATAAAGCAAAAAGAGGATTGTGAAATACTGCAAGAAGACCTAAATAAGATCTGGGAATGGAGTAAAAAGTGGGAAATGGAATTCAATGTGGAAAAAAGCCATGTCATGGAAATGGGAAAGAGTGAAAGACGACCCGTGGGAATCTATAAGATGGGAGATGGAGTAGAACTGGAGAAAGTAAAAAAGGAAAAGGACTTAGGAGTGATGATGGAAGAAAATAATCAACCGGTAAGCCATATTGATAGAATTTTTAGAGAGACATAATTTGCTAAGGAATATTGGAGTAGCATTTCACTACATGGACAAAGAAATGATGAAGAAATTGATAAGTACTATAATAAGACCCAGATTGGAATATGCAGGAGTAGTGTGGACCCCTCATAAAAAGAAACACATAAAAAAGTTGGAGAGACTACAAAAAATGGCTACAAGAATGGTTCCAGAATTTGAAGAGATGACATATGAGGAGAGACTAAAGGCTATGGATCTACCAACCCTGGAACAAAGAAGGGAGAGAGGGGATCTGATGCAAGTTTATAAATTGATCAACGGAATGGACCAAGTGGATAATAAGAAACTGATCCTGAGAGAAGAATATGACATTCGAAGCACAAGATCGCATAGTAACAAGCTTAGAAAGGGAAGATGTCTGAGAGATGTTAAAAAATATAGTTTCCCGCAAAGATGTATTGAGATGTGGAACAGTTTGAATGAAGAAGTAGTGTCTGCAACGAGTGTGCATACTTTTAAAGTAAGATTGGATAAGTGTAGATATGGAGACGGGGCCACACGAGCATAAAGCCCAGGCCCTGTAAAACTGAAACTAGGTAAAACTAGGTAAATACACCAGACGCAGTCGAGGAAGGACTCACTGGCGTCGCTCAGACAATCAGCTGATCTTCACTACTTATTGTATAGTATTTGGCCTGGGCAAGTAGTGTGGACTCGTTTTTCATGAAATCAACTGTTAAAGAATCATGAGTAAAGAAGAGATTCCATCAAAATGCAGGTATGAGACTAGGGAAAGAATGAAAGAAGATGATGACTATGTTGATGAGGGAGAGAGCGCATTTGAAGGTTTCGATACGGCGAATACTTCAAGAGTGTTGACTATTGAACGTAAACTAGATAAATGGATAAAGGAGAGTATGGGAATGAAAGAGAATGAACAGGAAAAAGTTAAAAAACTTAAAGAAAGGATAAAAAAAGTGGAAGAAAATGAAGCTAGGCTAAGAGCAGAAAATGAAGAACTGAAAAAGGGAGTAGCTAACTACAAGAAGCAGATGGAAGAAGGACTTGGTAAAGCTGAGAAAGAAAAAGAGAAGATGAAAGATCTAGTAAACAAAGAAAAGGAAAAAGTACAGAACGTGATTAAAAAAAAAGTACAAGCATGGAGAGTCCTACATAAGAAAGATAAGGCTGATTTTCAGGAGGTGATTCAAGAAAAACTAAAGGAAAAAGAAGAAAATATGACAAACAAAATGATAGGAGCCCTCAAAACAAAAGAAAATCTAGTTAGTGAAATTGCAGAAAAAAAGAAGAGTGTAATCGTATTTGGAATAAAAGAAAAATATATAAAATATAGAACAAGAGAAAAAGAAGAAATGAAATCAGTCAAAGACCTACTAAAAAATCTAAACGATGAACATAGGCAGAACTTGGAAGAGGAAGTAGAAGAAATAAACAGAATGGGACCATATCAAGAAGGAAAAACGAGACCAATTGAAATACTACTAAAATCACAAGCAGCAACAGAAGAAATATTATATAGAACAACAAAACTCAGAGAAACAGAAGGCTGCAAGGATATCTATATAAAGAAAAATAGAAATGAGGAAGAAAGGAAGAGATACAACGAACTGGTGGCAGCAGTAAGGGAAAAAAATAATGAAAGGTCAGAAGAGGAAAAAGAGGCATTTTTTTGGAGAATTCTAGGAGACAGGATAAGGAAATGGTATATAAATGAGAAGGAAGAGAAAAAAGTTAAACAAGTTTAACTAAAAATGATAAAGGCAAGAGACTAAAAATGATGTATACGAATATAGACAGGGTTTTATCAAGTAAATTAGAATTAAGAGATTACATAAAGAAAGAAAATCCAGATATTGTATGCCTGGCTGAAACAAAACTAAATGAGGCAATCAAAATAGACTTGGATAATAGGTATAATGTATGGAGAAGAGACATAGGGGGTAAAGGAGGAGGAGCCGCCATGATAATGTTAAGGAGGGAGATAGTGATAAATCAAGTGGAATGTGGGGAAGGAAAAGCAGAAGTACTGTATGTTAAGATTCATATTAATAAAAAAAGAGTTAACAATCATTGTAACATATGTGCCACCAAAACAAATTCATGGACAAATCAAGAATATAAAGACATGATATATGACACAATTAGGAGTCTAACGAAAATCGTTAAAGAAAGGAGAAAACTGATATTAGTAGGAGATTTCAACTGTAAAGAAGTGGACTGGGAAAATTATGAAAGTGGTATGGGGGAAGAAGCCTGGGAAGAAAGATTCCTGAACCTAATGATAGACAATATGATGGACCAGAGAGTAAAGGAATGCACAAGATTCAGAGGAAACGACGAGCCAGAGAGATTGTACCTAGTTTCTACAAGGGGTATACAAATAAATGATGATATAAGATATAAGTGCCCAGTGGGAAAGAGTGACCATATAATATTAGAAATGGATATAGAAGAGGGAAAGGAAGATGGAGACGATTCATACAAAAGAGACCGATTAAGCAACAGAAAGGCTGATATTGAGAATCTCAAGAACTATTTTAAAAACGTAAACTAGGAGGAGATGGAAAACTCAGAGATGATGCAAGAGAAGTATAACTTATTTTTGGAAATATACAAAACAGGAGTCAGGGAATATGTCCCGAATATAGACCTAAAGAAGAAGGAAAGAAAGATTGGTTTAATGCAAGATGTGCTAGGGCAAAGGAGAAAAGAGATGGAGCATGGAAAAGGTGGAGGAGAAATAGAAATCCAGTAAATAAGGAAAACTTCAAGGCAGCGAGAAATGAATATGTTAAGGTGAGGAAAGAAGAGGAAAAGAACTTTGAAAAGGACATTGTCGAAAAATGTAAGGAGCAACCAAAATTGTTCTACAGATTCATAAATGAAAAAATTAGGCAAAAGAAACAATAGAAAGGTTAAAAGGAGAGAACGGGATGGTGGAAGACCCAAAAGTATGGCAGAACTATTAAATAATAAATTCAGGAGGTCTTTACTAAGGAATCCAAATTTGAAAGGCCACAGGGTAATAGAGAGACAGTCTATATGAAAGAGATTAAAGTAACCAAGCTTGAAATAAAAGAGTTAATGAAGGAACTGGATGAAGAGAAGGCAATGGGACCGGATGAAGTCTCAGGCAGAATACTGAAAGAATGTAGGAAGAACTAGCAAGTCCTATATACAACATCATAAAATGCTCAATAGAAAATGGAACAGTACCAGTAGAATGGAAAAGAGCTGAGGTGGTTCCCATATATAAGAGCGGAAGGAAGGAAGAACCTTTAAATTACAGACCAGTATCACTAACTAGTGTAATATGCAAGATGTGTGAAAGAATAATAAAGAAACAATGGATCGAGTTCCTTGAAGACAACAAATTAATATCAAATAGCCAATTTGGTTTTAGAAAAGACGGTCTTGTGTAACTAATTTATTGAGTTTCTATTCTAGAATAGTTGATAGAGTACAAGAGAGAGAGGATGGGTTGACTGTATTTATTTGGATTTAAAAAGGTATTTGACAAAGTGCCACATGCAAGATTACTATGGAAGTTAGAGGAGAAGGGTGGCTTAAAAGGAAGCACATTGAGATGGATAGAAAATTATTTGAGGGGGAGAGAAATAAGGACGGTAGTTAAAGATATGAAGTCCAAGTGGAGAGCAGTAGAAAGCGGAGTGCCACAGGGGTCAGTATTGGCACCAATACTTTTCCTCATTTATATTAACGACATGCCAGAAGGAGTGAACAGCTACATAAATCTGTTTGCAGATGATACAAAACTGTGCAGAGTTATAAAGCAAAAAGAGGATTGTGAAATACTGCAAGAAGACCTAAATAAGATCTGGGAATGGAGTAAAAAGTGGGAAATGGAATTCAATGTGGACAAAAGCCATGTCATGGAAATGGGAAAGAGTGAAAGACGACCTGTGGGAATCTATAAGATGGGAGATGGAGTAGAACTGGAGAAAGTAAAAAAGGAAAAGGACTTAGGAGTGACGATGGAAGAAAACAATCAACCAGTAAACCATATTGATAGAATTTTTAGAGACATATAATTTGGTAAGGAATATTGGAGTAGCATTTCACTACATGGACAAAGAGGTGATGAAGAAATTGATAAGTACTATAATAAGACCTAGATTGGAATATGCAGTAGTGTGGACACCTCATAAAAAGAAACACATAAGGAAGTTAGAGAGACTACAAAAAATGGCTACAAGAATGGTTCCAGAATTTGAAGGGATGACATATGAGGAGAGACTAAAGGCTATGGATCTACCAACCCTGGAACAAAGAAGGAGAGAGGAGATCTGATACAAGTTTATAAATTGATCAATGGAATGGACCAAGTGGATAATGAGAAACTGATCCTGAGAGAAGAATATGATATCTGAAGCACAAGATCGCATAGTAAAAAGCTGAGAAAGGGAAGATGTCTGAGAAATGTTAAAAATATAGTTACCCGCAAAGATATATTGAGACGTGGAACAGTTTAAATGAAGAAGTAGTGTCTGCAACGAGTGTGCATACTTTTAAAGTAATATTGGATAAGTGTAGATATGGAGACGGGGCCACATGAGCATAAACCCCAGGCCCTGTAAAACTACAACTTGGTAAATACAACTACAGTAAGCCCCCGAATTTAGCGAAATCCAGCTTAGCGAAACCCTTATTTAGCGACTGTCTGGAAAAAGGCCAAGCCCTCAAGTTTAGCGATTTTCTCTCATATTTAGCGAATGTACCGCGCTACACTGTCCCGCCTCCTGCTCCCTCTGAGCCAATCGCGTGTCTGTTTAGCCGTGACGTCAGCCCCACAGTGCCTCCGGCATTCCCACTCGACACTTGAGCTATTGTGTGTGTTAATCCAGCATGTGAACTAATTTTTTGTGCTTCCATTCTCGCTGTTTAGCGAGTTTCGCTATCACCATGGCCTCCACTAGTGGTTTGGGGGGTGCTGATTCTCGTGAAGGTGGTGATGTTGCAGCTGTTATTGGGGACTCGAAATGGGGACTTTGGGCAGATGAAATACTGGTTGGTATTTTTCCCTATTTAAAGTACTGTATTATTCAAATTTGGCGAAATTCCAATTTAGCGATGGTTTCAGCAGACTAATAGGATCGCTAAATGTGGGGGCTTACTGTAGGTAAATATACGCACACACACACCACAGCCTTCATGCCGATCCCACACATTTGAGCAGCTCGCAGAGAGTAACTACAAAAGGAGTTGGAGACTGGCCTAGACGTATGTATAGGGGGGAGGGGGCCATAGGTTCTCCTGTCTCCAAATTAAATAAGTGTTGGTTCATATGTATGGAAAGAATAACGAGAGAGTGATGGAACAGAGTAGTGCTGCCAGGCGTATGGCAGAATCAAAACATACACCAACATGTGAAAACCAACAATACATTGAAACTCCGATTGGTCTAAGGAAACCAACATGATATTATGGATAAGGATTTTTCTGGATTCAGGGACGAACGAGGTAATATGAGAAGGTTAATCAACGTACAAAGGGAATTAAGGTATATGAAGGAGGTGATGTCCAGTTTAATAGACAAACAGGACCTACTGATAGCAGAAAACACTGAGCTGAAATTGAGATTAGCAGAATGTGAGAAGATCAGTGTAATCAATCAGGGATTGAAAGAGGAGATACAAGAAATAAAGAAACAAAATGACTTACTAAAAGCCACATGCCAAGATTACAAAAGCTCCTTAACCCTTAAACTGCGCAATTATGATTTCAGGATAGCTGCAGGGTGCGCAAAAAATGGCAAAAAATCAACTTGCTTGAAAACTATCTTTGATCTTATGAAACTCAAAGGAGACAAGTAGAGCACTGAAAAGTGAAACAAAAAATGAAAAAAATTACATTGTGTGGCAGTGATGGCTGGCTGAAGTTCTTTGGGAACCTAAGGAAGAAAGAGGAGATCATGGAGGAGGCAAGAAACTAAGCATGACTTGTACTGATATAGATGGGTTGTTATCAAGCATATTGGAAGTTAGGGATTATTTGAAAGAGAAAAAGCCAGATGTAATGTGCATCATTGAAACAAAACTGAGAGGAGAGATCCATGTCAACTTTAAAGAGGAGGGATATAATACCTGGAGGAGAGACAGAAAGAATTAAGGGGGAGGAGGAGTGCTAATAATGGTTTGTGATAATATATGTGTGGTGGATGTGCAATATGATGAGGACAAAGTGGAAGTAATGGGAGTAACAATCAAAACAAGATATGAAGAAGAGAAAAATTATAGGTAAATAATGTTCCACCAAAGACTAATACATGGGGAACAGAAGAACATAAAGATATGCAAAGAGAGGTGAGAAAGTGCCTAGATAACATGATAAGAAGAGATACAAGAATACTTCTAGTTGGAGACTTTAACTGTAAAAAATCAAACTGGAGAGAGATGGAAGTAATGGATAATGCTGGACAGTGGAGCAAGAAAGTGTTACAGTTAACTATGGTTAATGCAATGGACCAGTTTGTGGAGGAGTCAACAAGGTACAGGGTGGGGAAAGAAGAAACATCATTGCTTGACCTAGTTTTCACAAAGAAACCAGAGGCCCCTCCAATCATTCAATACCTTAGTCCAATGGGGAGAAGTGATCATGTTACTTGTTACTTGTTACTTGGGGTGTTTGTTCAAGGCTCCGCTCCACTGCGAGGCAGTGCTCAGCAGAGCCTCCCTCAAAAGCAACTAGCATCATGTGACATTAGAGATGCAAATTCATGAGGAAGATAAGTTACAGAGAGGACTATAAAGTAGAGAGATTAAATCATGCAAGAGTAGATTTTGAGAAATTAAGTATCTATTTTGCTGATACTGAGTGGAGTAATATTATGTACAGAAAGACAGTACAAGGAAAATATGACATATTCTTACAGAAATATAATGGAGTAAAAATGTTTGTACCTGTTATAGAGTTCAGAAAAAAATACGCTTGGTACAATGCTAGATGCATACAAGCTAAAAAGGCAAAAGATAAAGCGTGGAAGAAACTTATAAAGCAGAGAAATTACTATAACAGACAGCAGTACAAAGATGCTAGAAACAAATATATAAGAGAAAGAAGAGAGGAAGAAAGAAACTTTGAGAAAGATGTAGTGAATAAAAGCAAAGATGAACCCAAACTTTTCTACAAGTTTATAAATGGCAAAACAAAGAATAAGGAAACAATTGAAAAAATAATTAAAGAAGGGAAGACATACCAAACAGAGAAGGAAATGTGTGAAATAATGAATGAGAGCTTCAAAACTGTGTTCGCTGCAGAAGATGATTTCATAGAACCTAATAGGACATGGGATTACCAAGGACTACAGGAGATTGCAGTGCACAAAGATGATATTGGAAGATTATTGGATAAGTTGGAAATCAGAAAAGCAATGAGGCCAGATGGTGTATCAGGCTGGGTGTTAAAACAATGTAAAGAGCAACTACTGGATCCAGTTTGGGAAATAATTACAAGTTCAATAAATGAAGGGAAAGTTCCACTAGAATGGAAGAGAGCCAATGTAATACTGATATTTAAAGGAGGAAAGGCAACTGAACCACTAAACTGCAGACCAGTGTCACTTACAAGTGTCTTAGGGAAGTTATGTGAAGTAATTATCAAAGAAAAATGGGTTAACTTCTAGAAGAGGAGCAAGTCATATGAAACAGACAATTTTGGTTCAGGACAGGGCGGTCATGTGTATCAAACTTATTAAGCTTCTACTCAAGAGTTATTGCATGACTTGAAAACAGAGATGAATGGGTAGACACAGTATACCTGCTTATTAAAAAAGCTTTTTTGATAAAGTCCTTCATGGAAGACTACTTTGGAAACTAGAGAACATAGGAGGACCGCGAGGAACTTTGCTCGAATGGACAAGAGATTATTTGAAGGATAGGGAAATGAGAACTGTGATCAAAGATACATATTCAACTTGGGGTAAAGCAACTAGAGGAGTGCCACAAGGTTCAGTGTTAACCCCCATTATGTTTCAGATTTATGTAAACAACATTCACGTTGGGATAAACAGTTATATAAATTTATTCGCTGATGATGCAAAGTTGATAAGAGTTATCAACTGCTGTTGCAGGAAGATATAAACAAGATAAGATCTATGAATGGAGCAAAAAGTGGAAATTGGAGTTTAATACCAAGAAATGTCACATAATGGAACTAGGAAAGAGTAAGAGAAGACTGGTATGGAACTATTTGATTGGAGAGGAACAAATAATGAAGACTAAAGAGGAAAAAGATCTGGGAGTGATCATACAGGAAAATCTGAGGCCCGAAAAACAAATAAGCAAGATATTTGGACTATCATATAAAATGTTGACTAATATAAGAGTGGCATTTCATTACATAGATAAAGATATGATGAAAAAACTCACCACAAACATGATACGCCCAAGGCTGGAATATGTAGCAGTGGTATGGTCTCCAAGCTCTAAAAAGGATATAAGAAAATTGGAAAGGATACAGAAGATTGCTACAAAGATGGTGCTGGAATTAAAGGACCTCACATATGAAGAACGACTGAAGGAAATGGGACTGCCAACCTTATAAGATAGAAGAGAACGTGGGGATCTAATAACAGTGTATAAGATAGTAAATGATATTGAAAAGATAGACAAAGAAGACCTGGTACTGTTGACAGAAGATGGAAGGACAAGAGGACATGAAAAGATCAGGATGAGGCAGTGTGTGAAGGATATTGGAAAATACAGTTTTCCATACAGAACATTGGAAAAATGGAATGCATTGGATAATGAAGTTGTTACAGCACATAATGTGCATAACTTTTAGGAAAAATTAGGTAAATGGAGATATGGAGACAGGACACTATGAGCCCTGCTCAAACCCTGTACAATACAACTAGGTAAATACAACTAGATAAATACACACACAGCTAATGGACACTCACTGTTGATATCACCATATCACTCCACATATTCTATATCACTGATTAAATTACTTCCTCATTAATGTAAAATATTTGATCACCAACAAATACTAATACTGACTTTGAATTACTAACATAATACAGAAACAGCTAGTAAAACAAGCACATTACTTCATTGTTTTACATACACAGGTGATGAAAACTCATTGTTGATATCACCTCAATTCTTCCCCAGTTGGTGTTCACATATTTTATTTGGATGTGAAGTTATGACATTAATTATTGTATGCAAATTACAAACTAAAGTTTCCTGATGGGATGTAAACAGGGCACCCTCACTGCTACAGTTCATGAACAAAATGCACTTTTGCCAAGCACACAAGCACCTGTCAGTCTCAAAATTGGTTACATTGTGGTTGGTGAGGATGGCAACAATCCAGTCCCATATCTTGGTCAATCACTGAACTGCCTTCATTGTAGGTAGCAGGGATGTCTCAATAGCATCACTGAAGATAGCATGAGTAGCACCGGTAACAGTGGTATGCTCACTGGCAGGGGTGGCATTAGTGGCAGCAGTGCATGCACTAGCATCACTGAAGGTAGCAAGATAGCAGAGGGTGGCATCAGTGGCGGCAGTGCAGGTAGCAGGGGTGGCACCAGTAGCAGTAGCACAGTCACTGGCATCACTGCAGGTAGCAAGGGTGGTATCAATAACAGTGACACTCTCACTAGCATCACTAGCTGCAGGTGGCAACTCATTCCATTCTCCCCATATGTTAAGTGTTAACTTGTCCTGTGTTACAGACTTGTCTTTGGCTTACTGTGATCCATCCCTATGTTCAAGTTTTTAATCTCTTGCATTAAGTATGATTTGGAAATTAAATGAACTTCAGGGTTAAACAAATTTTTCCATCAGAATATTGTATATGTGTACTAAAATACTATATGGAAAGTTAATTTTTTTCTAAATTACATTCTCATGAGTTGGCCTTTTGGAATATGGAAGGATAGAGTGAAGATGTACATTAAAGAAAAAAAAGTGGCAAGAGTGGTCATTTGCTTGAACAAGTAAGATGAGTGTTTGAAGAGATGGACACTTGTGTGTTGTGGCTGCTACTTTTGAGAATACCACTTGAGAGAGAGCAAGACATCAGGAAGACAAAAATATTAACAAGATAACAATTTATGTTCAGTAAAATTTCAAAATTACTTTTCAACTTTTTTATCATATAGAGGAATGATTTAATAATACATAATTTCAAGGGTTAGAGAATGAACACTTTGAAATTATCTAATTCATTCAATATGGAATATTTTCAAAATGTATCTGAGGTAAGAGTGTGCACACAAAGAAAGCAACCAATGGAGAGGTCACCTGTCCTGAGCTGTCTGCTACAGCACAAGGAGCTCACAAAATATGTGGGAAGCCAGTACCAAGTATCCTTGAATTATTTTGATAAAAATTATCTTTGTTTTTTACAAAAAAAAAAAAAAGGTGAATATCACTTTTGGTAGTAACTTTGGAACACATGATTAAGATTTGTGTTTGATTTGCATGTTGTAGCTTTGTTACTAAGTGAAGCCAGATTAACTTGGTAGTCAGGGGGGTAGGCAGTTCCTGTAATGCACTGGTATCATGCTCACTGTTACAGGCATATGAACACCTCTCTCTTTTGTTCTCATTGTCATCCTTTGCCTTAATTATTCTAAAGTTATAAATTGTTATATTCAACTGTACATTTTTTTTAATGGCTTTTGATTTCATGATGGAACAAGGATGCTATATCTTCTGATATATTTGGCAATATTTACAGGCCATGCAGTGCATCCACGTTTCTTTGACACATAAACTCCACACACCCTGCTGGCCATTGTCAGATCAAGTCACTGCAGGTTTGAGGTGGCAAAACCAAGGTATGGCCAACACCCCAAATACTCAGCTAGTCTGGTTCCACAATAATCAATTTATTCTTGTAAACACTTTTGAAATCAATATACCATTACAAATGTTCATCAACGTCAACTTCTCATTTTTATCTGCAATCCAGTACACTTATGCCAAAATATGTACCTATGATCATGCTTCAGCCATCATCCCACACAAACCAAGCTATATTCACACAATGAGAGATCTATTGAAGTTATATTTACAGTAAAGAGGGGATTCATTCTTGGTGATCCAAGTAGAGTAACTTGAATTTTGCTACACAGAGAATATTGTGCCTTTGGAAAAAAATAAAAATAAAAATAGACTATGGTTCCAAAGAAGTTTACCATTTTTCTCCTTTTGAGTAATTTTAACTTGAATATCATGTCATGTTTATTAAAAACAATCTCTCTCTCTCTCTCTCTCTCTCTCTCTCTCTCTCTCTCTCTCTCTCTCTCTCTCTCTCTCTCTATATATATATATATATATATATATATATATATATATATATATATATATATATATATAGTAAGTCCTTATACGGTACTTCATTATCCGGTAAATTCACAGATAAGGTGTTTGGTATTTGCTATCCTCGATTCTATTTACAGTAAGAAAAATTCACAGATTTGTTTTCCATTTGGCTAGATTAACTTCTTTTTATTATTTACCATTCTAAATACTAGAAGTGTATTTAAATTTAGTAAAGGGAAAAGCAAGAAATAATAAGAGAAAACAAAAAAACAAAGAATACATAAACAACACTCATTACGTCACTGCCTTCACCACTCACACCACAGTCAGTCACCATCTTCCTCTGAGCTTTACCACTTTGCCGAAAATCCACTTATCAAAAATAACGCCACATGCAGAAGAAGATGAAGGACGTTTTGGGGCCATGATGGTGAATTATAGGCAGATTGAAGAGATTCCATCTGTACTCAGTGCTGGCAGACTGCAAATGAGGCACAAGAAAAACGGAGTTCCAACCTATCGGCCAGCTGCGGAATTCTCTGGCAGGTAGTTTGAAATTGCGTCTGGCGCTCAGTTTGAAAATGCGATTGGGCCAAATTGCGTATAAACAAACCGATTGCACAAATTAGATTAATTATATTTTTATATATATATATATATATATATATATATATATATATATATATATATATATATATATATATATATATATATATATATATATATATATATATATATATATATATATATATATATATATATATATATATATATATATATATATATATATATATATATATATATATATATATATATATATATATATATATATATATATATATATATATATATATATATATATATATATATATATATATATATATATATATATGTATATATATATATATATATATGTATATATATATATATATATATATATATATATATATATATATATATATATATATATATATATATATATATATATATATATATATATA
The DNA here is from genome assembly GCF_017591435.1 of Portunus trituberculatus. Classification (NCBI taxonomy): domain Eukaryota; kingdom Metazoa; phylum Arthropoda; class Malacostraca; order Decapoda; family Portunidae; genus Portunus; species Portunus trituberculatus. The sequence continues at coordinate 1,698,284 of NC_059300.1, read as the reverse complement.
TATATATATATATATATATATATATATATGTATATATATATATATATATATATATATATATATATATATATATATATATATATATATATATATATATATATATATATATATATATATATATATATATATATATATATATATATATATATATATATATATATATATATATATATATATATATATATATATATATATATATATATATATATATATATATATATATATATATATATATATATATATATATATATATATATATATATATATATATATATATATATATATATATATATATATATATATATATATATATATATATATATATATATATATATATATATATATATATATATATATATATATATATATATATATATATATATATATATATATATATATATATATATATATATATATATATATATATATATATATATATATATATATATATATATATATATATATATATATATATATATATATATATATATATATATATATATATATATATATATATATATATATATATATATATATATATATATATATATATATATATATATATATATATATATATATATATATATATATATATATATATATATATATATATATATATATATATATATATATATATATATATATATATATATATATATATATATATATATATATATATATATATATATATATATATATATATATATATATATATATATATATATATATATATATATATATATATATATATATATATATATATATATATATATATATATATATATATATATATATATATATATATATATATATATATATATATATATATATATATATATATATATATATATATATATATATATATATATATATATATATATATATATATATATATATATATATATATATATATATATATATATATATATATATATATATATATATATATATATATATATATATATATATATATATATATATATATATATATATATATATATATATATATATATATATATATATATATATATATATATATATATATATATATATATATATATATATATATATATATATATATATATATATATATATATATATATATATATATATATATATATATATATATATATATATATATATATATATATATATATATATATATATATATATATATATATATATATATATATATATATATATATATATATATATATATATATATATATATATATATATATATATATATATATATATATATATATATATATATATATATATATATATATATATATATATATATATATATATATATATATATATATATATATATATATATATATATATATATATATATATATATATATATATATATATATATATATATATATATATATATATATATATATATATATATATATATATATATATATATATATATATATATATATATATATATATATATATATATATATATATATATATATATATATATATATATATATATATATATATATATATATATATATATATATATATATATATATATATATATATATATATATATATATATATATATATATATATATATATATATATATATATATATATATATATATATATATATATATATATATATATATATATATATATATATATATATATATACAGTAAGTCCTCGTTTTACACTAGTTTAGTATACGATAAATTCGCAGATATGATAATTGACAATTACTATCATTTTTTCAATTTACGATAAAAAAAAATCACAATATTTGAAATTCCCGCCGCCTGTGATTGTGGCGCTGCACTGCGACCAACAACAAACCAGTCACTTTTGCACCACCACGACGAATAACAGTGAGACTGTGCTCGGTGATTTACTTACATTATTCTCTGCATTTAAGACCAATTCCTGTCCAAAATGTCACCAAAACGTAATTTGGATCTTGGTGAAGAAGTGGGTAAGGTTGAACGAGCCAGGAAAAGTTTAACGTTGGAAACGAAGCTTGATATAGTCAAGAGAAAAGAACTTGGGGAAGCCTCGTCACCCATAAGTCATTCCCTGAATTTATCACACTCAACAGTTGCTACTGTTTTGAGGAATGCTTCAAGTGTCAAGGAGGCAGCAGCAAATGCTTCAAGCCTGCAGGTAAAATTGCTGACAAAACATCGGGAACCCATTATGGATCAGATGGAGGGTTTACTTAAAATTTGGATAGACAGCCAAACACGCCAGCATGCCCCACTCTCGTTGAATCTCATTTCAGAAAAAGCCCTGTCTATTATTGAAACCTTGAAGGTTGAGATGGATGTTTGTTTACTTTTTTCGATTGACTTTCATACTGAGCTGGAACGTATTCCTATCTAATACATGTTAAAACAGGTTCGGTTTACAATAGCTTTTTGAGGAACACATTTTTAGTGTAAAACGAGGACTTACTATATATATGTATATATATATATATATATATATATATATATATATATATATATATATATATATATATATATATACACTCGACCCTCGAAACAACGGACCTCCCATCAACGGATTTCGGAAACTACGGACAAATTCTTGAGTCCATTTTAATCTACGGACGAATATTAAAATGCGCGCGATTGTCCGTTCCTGGCAAATTATTGTCCAGTAGATGGCGTATTAAGGTGAGAGAATTTAATTTTCTGTATTGTTTATTAATATTTATTAAACTGACCATGCTCATGTCATCTATTTCAGGTTATTTGTTGTACTTAATGCTTTGTAATACTGCTTGAATGATTTCTTAATGATTACACAGTATTTTACATACATTTTATACAGTTTCTTACGTACTTTTGCAAAGAACGGACTTTTGCAATCTACGGACAGAGTCATGCACGCATTTGTCCATTGTTTGAGGGTGTATATATATATATATATATATATATATATATATATATATATATATATATATATATATATATATATATATATATATATATATATATATATATATATATATATATATATATATATATATATATATATATATATATATATATATATATATATATATATATATATATATATATATATATATATATATACATACATACATACATACATACATACATACATACATACATACAATAAGTCCTCGTTATACGGTACGATATTATATATACAATCATACCTCGCCAAACACGAATTCGCCGAACACAAAACTTGCGTGTACACGAATCGGTAAAATATCCCATATTTCACCGAGCACGACTTTGACTCGCGATTGCACGATTTGGTCTCTACTTGAATCTCCCGCTGGTCCTGGTGGGTGCACTTGACCTCCCCTCCCAAGCGTCTTGGACTCTTCATAATTTGCTGAAAGTCATGGAAGATGCAACATACCTCTTCACTGAAACAGATCCCATCCTGGAGAGGAGCATTAAGTTCAAGAGGGGTGTTGAGGAGCCTCTTTTGCTCTACAAGGAGACCTTACGCCATATGGAAGCATCTGCCAGTCAGAGGCTCATCACTTCATATTTCAAGCCCTCTCCAACCAGCAAATAAACTAAAGGTAGTACTAGTACTATAATTAAATAAAATGTGTGCTTGGTACTTCATTTATTGTTTTTTTCCAGCCTTTTTTGGTAAAAAAAAATTTTTAGGGGGAGGATCTGGGAACGTAACCCCTATTTTCCCATAGGGCCTATTATTCACTGAACACGAATCTCACCATACACATACAGCTCAGGAATGTAACTGTCGTGTTGGGCGAGGTATGACCGTATATATATATATATATATATATATATATATATATATATATATATATATATATATATATATATATATAAGATGTAGAAGGGCCATCTGTAGTAGGGTCGGCACGTCTCAATGGTATGAAGAAAGAAGATATTGAGGAAGGGCCAGCTGTAGCAGGGTCGGCAGGTGTGACAGGGACGGCATGTCTGACTCACTTGAAGAATGAGTAGATGGAGGACTATTTAGTTTTTCTTGTTTTTTCATCATAGATTTCTTGATAAATCATGACATTTTTCTCTACGTCATGGGCCACTTTGCTATTCCTCGCAGGATTTGGGTCACGTTCCTTCAGGGTTTCCAGAGCTTTTTCGATACCACGGAGACATTCTTTAAAAGTTTTGATGTCCAGGCCATGCACAGGTTCTTCTTCCTCATCTCTCTCTTTTTCTGCCTCCTGTGATGCCTTGTCTAGCTCTATAAGTTCATCATTTGAGAGAGATTCAGCATGGCTTTCCAAAAGATCTTGAATATCATCATCATCAACTTCATCGAAGCCAGCCCTATGGCACAGATTTACTATGTCATTTCTAATCGCACCAATGTCGTCTTCAGCGAAGCCTGGGAAGTCATGTGCGCATTCTGGCCATACTTTATTCCACGCCAAGTTTGTGGTAGAGGTCTTCACTTCGTCCCAAGATGACTTGATGTTATCTAAGGCGTGCTTGATGTTATACGACTTCCACCATTCACTGGTAATGGGCATGCCAGACCCATCTCTGTCCTTTATCAGTTGCTGCATGGTTCGCCGCTGGTAGTAGGCTTTTAATGTTTGCCATGATTATAATGAATATATTTGTGCTTACAATAGACTTTTTAATATTCCATTTATTCATCTAATTAGTAATGCATGTAAGTAATATGTAATGGAGTTAAAAAAAAGGGGGTGAGGGGAAAAGATAAGAGGCTCCAAGGGTGGTCAAGTTAAAGTCAGTACTGCGAGTGGCTGGGAGGTGTGGCGTGGATGACATCATCACCCCTGCTCCCACGCACTGGGCCCTCTCGGATGACATGAGCGGATACCGTATCTGTGAAATTTTCTTACCGTATATTGAATCAAAGGTAGTAATTTCCAAATACCATAACCGTGAATTTACTGGATAAAGATTTACTGTGTACCGTATATATATATATATATATATATATATATATATATATATATATATATATATATATATATATATATATATATATATATATATATATATATATATATATATATATATATATATATATATATATATATATATATATATATATATATATATATATATATATATATATATATATATATATATATATATATATACAGTAAGGTCCCGGTTACGCCGGTCTCGAGTTACGCCAAACTCGCACTTACGCCAGTCCACTATAAGGCAATTAAAGATTTAAAAATTGAAAATTTATAAATCGTAAGCGCTGGGTTTATTGTTATTGTTGGCCAGGCGTCACTAGTGGTTATCCGCCACACCGCCCACCTCATGCTTGAATACAATAACACTCTCGTACCTCAGTTCCACCACACCGTCGCCCCTGGCAAGAGTGTTCCTACATCTGCGTTTGCTGACTATCTTAGTATCTTGCTCAATGGCACCAAAAAGAAAACTCCTGAGTGATAGCAGTGATGCTAAGAAAAGGAAAACCATTACGCTACAAGAAAAAGTGGACATAATTAAAAGACATGAGAAGGGAGGCAGCAGCTGTGTGTAAGGGAGAGAAGAAAAAAATGGGAAGCCCGTTACCATGACAACGGGGAGGTTGACGACCTTGAGGGCTCGCGCACCTATCACAACAATAACAACTCTGGAGCCTTCGTCTGGGCCACACGACACTTGCAGCTCACTTGCACCATCTGTGCCTGTCTGCTGATCCCTATTGCCCTATCCTATTGCATTTCCTGCTCCGCTGCCCACGCTTCTACTCCCACTGCACTGCACTATGCTCCCAGCTGTCCACCCTGGGCGTCACAACATTCGACCTGCCTACCCTCCTGGCGGCCTCAGGCGTCCACCCTCTGGCAACATGCAGTCCTTCGCGTTCACGGCCCTAATCAACAACAAAAACAAGCTTGTGTTTCATATTCCTACATACTTGTAAATAATATAACAATATAATCTTTTACTTATATAACGCTTCTACTCCTACCGCACTCCACAAAGCTCCCAGCTGTCCGCCCTGGGCGTCACAACATTCGACCTGCCCACCCTCCTGGCGGCCTCAGGCCATCCCTCTCAGCAACCTGCAGTCCTTCGCGTTCGCAAATAATATACCAGTATAACAATATAACCTTTTACTTACCTGAATAACCATAAAAAATGATTGGTTGAAAACTCGATAATATGCTTTGAAAGTACAAAAACTCGAGTTACGTACAAAATTGACTTACGTCATGTTTCAGGAACGTAACTCTGACGTAACTCGGGACCTTAATATATATATATATATATATATATATATATATATATATATATATATATATATATATATATATATATATATATATATATATATATATATATATATATATATATATATATATATATATATATATATATATATATATTTACACAGATATATATATATATATATATATATATATATATATATATATATATATATATATATATATATATTTACACAGTAATACTTCGAGATATGAATACTCCAACATATGATTTTTTTGGTATACAACAAAAATTTCATAATTTATGCCTCAAAATATGAAGATGTTTTCAAGATACGAATAGCCATTGGTAGGTGGCGCAGTGATCGCTTGGCTACCTGCGTCCAGCCAAACATTCAGTTTGCGTCTTTATTTATACCTTGTGGGCTTTTCACGGGAATTTATGGGCTAAAGGAGATATTTTTTCGGGTACCTCCTATCTCAAAGCCCATCTGCTAGGAAACCATTGCCCCGAGTGAGGAAGCCCAACCTACACTCGGGCCATGGACAGGATTCGAACCCATGTGCTTGGAGACCCCCTCGCACCCCAAAGCACGCATGGTTCCACTGTATCGTTGTTCATCCTTTGTGCATGTATGTGTCTGTTCTCCTCAGCAGTGTGTATTTTTTTCTTAAGCGGATCGTCCAGTTAGGTTTTCAAAAAATTGAAAATAAAGAGGTACGTGAGATTTTTTTTTTTTTTCACTGATAGATGACTATTATAAGATGTTAGTTTAGTAGTTACAAACGAATCAAACCATAAATAACTGCATGAAAAATAGAAACTCAATTTTTTTAAAAATAATTTTACTATGAACTTTGTCACCAGAGGGCAGATTTAATTTTTGCTGGTACATATATGAAGTGTGTGATATAACAAAACTTTACATCTCATAGAATTTTTTTTTTTTTTTTTTTTTTTTTTTTTGGCCATTATGAATTTTTTTTATTTTATTTTATTTTTTTTTGTATGAAATTACATTGCGGCACAGAAAATAAATTTTTCAAAATTCTATGTGATGGAAATGTAACAGATTCATTGGGCTTCAAAATGATACATCAAAATGAAAATCCGTTGAGAAATGTGGGAGAAGATACGATTTGAATGATAAAAAAGTGAAAACTGAGAAAAAGGCAAAAAACCCAGAGATGTCATTTTCGCTCTCTATGACCCTGTACATTTATTTGGGTTGGATATTTCGTGTTCATACACCACCATGTACATCATGTATGTTTTTTAGGCATCTTTAGAATATTCTGTAAGACTCATATGGCACCTGGCCGCCCCTACAATGACTGTAGGTATTAGTCGCTCGAAGGCGAGGGTGTCTCCCATCAGTGCATGGTCGGCACAACTTGTAATTTCCCCTTGCACCATTTGTTTAGACATTATAAGGCAAAAAAAGAAGACAAAATAGGCTGGATTGTGGCTTGCAAAGCGTGAAACAACGAGCGAGATTATTCAATACATCCTCTTCCCATCGCAGTCACATGGACACTGAAATGGAAGGGGAGAGGGTGTGTTGAACTGTGTTCCTGTGAGTTGCCAGCGCCCACCTTTCCTTACCAAAGAAACCACTTTTCATAGCTTTAAAATTTAAATACCCCATGAATTTCAGTGAATTTCCCCCAAAAACTCCATCACTATGTTGCCATATGTTTGGGGATGCTCTGGTGGTGTTTTGGAGATTTTTTTATATTTTTCAGATTTTTCGGTACCATGGCCACCGGACGGTCCCTTTTACTTTTGTGAACTCAAGACCTCGTGATCATGGGTTCCAAAAGTAAAAATAAGAAGGCTGAAAAGAAGAAACTTAGAAGAGTCTCGCATTGGATATGAAACACAAGATAATTGCAAAATATGAAAGTGGTATGTGTATCTGTGACTTGGCCCTGTGTGCTGTAACTCTAAAGTCAAACCATTGTTGGTGTATCATTCTGAGAACCCCAGGGCCTTTAAAGCACATAAGGTGTTAAAAGAGAAACTCCAGATCATTTGGCATACCAATAGTAAGGCATGGGTAACTCACCAGTTCCTCCTCCGTACTACATATAGGAAGTTCTATCACAGTGTAGGTAAGTACGAATGCAAGTTGGGAGTTTTCGCTTGCGCTAACTTGGCAGACGGCAGGTTTGGCAAGAAACACACAAAATAACCTGTATTCACATACTGATTACACTTGAAAATTCAATAAACAATTGAGTACAAATGGTGTTCTGCCCACAAGCAACTCTTCCTCTTTGCAATGCAAAAAAAAACAGAAGTCTCTAGATGCTATGTTTACCAAAATATCACAGGTTGAATGAGGTCGTATGATTGGTGTTTGTGGCCTTGCGTCCGATCGGGTTCAGTGGCCTTGACTAGAGCGATAGAGAACGGGCCCCTTGTATCTCTCTCTCTCTCTCTCTCTCTCTCTCTCTCTCTCTCTCTCTCTCTCTCTCTCTTGTGTCGCCTGTTCTGATACCACTCTCATTCGCTACATGGCGAGAGACCCTAGGTGTAGAAATAAGGCGCGAATGAGAGGTGGTGGAATTGGACACCATGAAATCGCTATCACCTCCACCATCCATCATGGGAGTTGGTGACACAGTGACGTATAGCATATGTTTACTCCTGATGAGTGTTGCCAGCTCACAAGCAAAGAAGATGGGAAGAAAATAGCCAAAATATAGCCCAAAAGCGCCTAAACGTCTATTGACATGCCCCGAGTCTTGCGTGATGAACTTCTATCAATGCGTCCCGAATTTTGTGGGTTAAGTTGTTATTTTGGGCAATATTGATATCATGCATACAATAAACATTGTATTTATCTTATATTAAATCTATATTTGGTTGGTACTTAAAGCATGTTAATTTTTCTGGGAGGTAAATTTGTATCACTAGAACAAATTAATTCTATTTCCATTAATTTCTATGGCAAAAATTTATTAGATATACGATTTTTTTTTAATATACACAATTGTCATGGAACGAATTTAATTTGTATGTCGAAGTACCACTGTGTATGTACATATATATATATATATATATATATATATATATATATATATATATATATATATATATATATATATATATATATATATATATATATATATATATATATATATATATATATATATATATATATACTTAACCTCGGCTATCGTGCCCAATTGGGGCCGAAATAGCCGCGCCATAGCCGAAAGCGCGATAACCGAATTGATCTTGGCGTGAAGGCGGTTTTGGCCAATGAGCGCTCAGATATCCCATGACGTCATGGCTGGGCGTGCAATAGCAGGCATCTGAGGTTGCAATAATGAAATCTTAGCAGCTTTTCATGGGTGCGCGATAGCAATAAAACGCAATAGCCGAGGGTTGACTGTATATATATATATATATATATATATATATATATATATATATATATATATATATATATATATATATATATATATATATATATATATATATATATATATATATATATATATATATATATATATATATATATATATATATATATATATATATATATATATATATATATATATATATATACATATACACACACACACACACACACACACACACACCGCGCTGGAGAGTGGACGTGCCTCCTTGCTCAGAGTGTCGTCTAACTAACACTCCACACGCTAAACAATGTGCTTGGAGTGAGAACCATCATTAGTACAAAAAGGCAACCAGAGCGAGTGAATGAGTGTACAGAGTGAACGTAGCCTGGTGGAGTGTGCATAATAGCGATCAGAGGTGTTGGAGCCTCCATGCTCCAGACGACGGCACGGGAAACAAACAAGGGCCAGCCATAAACATCCGCCAACACATCCCACTACACACACAAAGCTACCAGGCCTGGCCGCCAGTGCACACCACCACACACCCACACGCTCCCAGGAAGAATTAAATAAAATGGATAGACCTGTAAGGAATAAGTTACCAAATTCAAAATATGCCGATGAGGCCCAGGGAGCAAAACCAAAAGTGGTCATACAAAACATGAGTCCATCTTCAACAGGAGTAACATTGCAAGGAAGATTGGTTATGCTAGAGAAGAAATTTGAGGAGTTAGTGAAGGAATTAAAAAGTTCAGAGGAGTGAGGAGGAGCAGGATAGAGAATTCCGCAAGGCTTTGAAGGAAAGAGTTAAGAGACTGGAGGAAAATGAAAAACGATTGGTGGATGAGAATGCACACTTGAGAGTGGAGGTTGAAAAATACAAGAGACGGTTGGAGGAGAAAATGGAGAAAGTTGTAAAGGAGAAAGATGACTTTAAGGAAATGATCAGTGAGCAGAATGAAAGGTTTGAAAGGAATGGGAACTGAAGAAAACACAATGGACTGAGTCGAGGGAAGCAGAGATGGTTGGATTACAAGAAATAATTAAAGATCAGTTGAAGGAAGACAAAAAAGAAAGGTCCAAGGAACTGGTTAATGTTATGAAGAATAAGGAAACATTGATAAGAGAAATAGCAGAAAAGAAGAGTGTGTTAATATTTGGGATGAAAGAACAAAATATAACATATAAGCCTAAGAGAATTAAGGAAGAATTAAAACGGTAAGAGATCTGTTCAAAAATCTAAATGATGATGAAAAAAAGACCTACAAGAAGAAGTGGAAGAGATCCATAGACTGGGTCCGTATAAGGAGGGAGTAAGGAGACCGATTAAAGTAGTACTGAAGTCACAACAATCTGGAGGACATTTTATATAGAACATCAAAGTTAAGAGAGGTAGAAGGTTGTAAAGAGGTGTTTGTGAGAAAAATAGAAATGAGGAAGAGAGGAGAAGATATAAGGAATTGTTGGAAGAGGCGAGAAGGAAAATGATGAGCGGTCTGAGGAGGAAAAGAAAAGTTTTTTGGAGAGTTATAGGAGAGAGAGTCAGAAAGTGGTATGTGGAAAGAAGGAATGCGGAGGAACCCCTAGAGGGAGCAGTGGTGGACCGTAATGTATACTAATATAGATGGGATACTGTCAAGTAGATTGGAATTGCAAGACTATATGATGGTGGAGAAGCCTGATATAGTGTGTTTGACTGAGACAAAATTACATGAAAAAACAAAGGTAGATTTGGATAATAAATATAATATATGGAGAAAGGATAGAGAGAGTAAAGGTGGAGGAGGAGTAATGATTATGATGAAGAAGGAGATAAATGTGGATAAGGTTTGGTATGGGAAGAACAACACAGAAGTGATAAGCATAAGGTTAAAAAGTGATGGAAAAGAATTAATAATCATGGTGACCTATGTACCTCCTAAAACAAATTCTTGGACATTAAGGGAATACGACAATATGATCAAGGATACTTTACAGAGTTTGGAAAGTGTATTATCTGGAAAAAGAAAGGTGATACTAGTAGGAGATTTTAATTGTAAGGAGGTGGATTGGGAAAATCTAGTAAGTGGTGTTGGAGAGGAAGCATGGGGAGAGAGATTTCTTAATCTAATGATGGAAAATATGATGGAACAGAGGGTGAAAGAAAATACTAGATATAGAGGAGATGATGAACTGGCTAGACTGGATTTGGTGTTAACAAGAGAAGTGTACCTATGTGGAGATATACAATATAAATGTCCTTTGGGAAAGAGTGATCATGTGGTTATGGAAATGCAGATAGCAATAACACAGCGAAGGAGAGATGAGACATACAGGAGTGGTAGATTGAATTATAGAAAGATGGACACAGAAAGTTTGAAAAATTATTTCAGAAAATTAGATTGGGAGGAGATGTTACAAATCAGAGAAGTGCAAAAAAATATGAGATTTTTATGAAATATTATAAAGAAGGAGTTATGAAATTTGTACCAAAGTATAAACCGAGAGAGGAAGGAAGAAAGGATTGGTTTAATGCAACTTGTGTTAAGGCTAAGGAAAAGAGAGATGTGGCTTGGAAAAGATGGAAAAGAGCAGGAATATACTAAATAAGGAGAATTATAGAGTGGCAAGAAATGAGTATGTGAGGGTAAGGAGGAGGAAGAAAGAAAATTTGAAAAGATATTGTAGACAAGAGTAAGGAACATCCAAAATTGTTTTACAGGTTCATAAATGGTAAACTTAAAAGAGAGAGTCCATTGAAAGATTAAAAGGAGAGCAAGGGATAGTAGATGACCCTAAGAATATAGCAGAATTGCTAAATAATAGGTTTCAGCAAGTATTTACTAAAGAAACAATGTTTGTAAAGCCTCAGAATGTACAAGGAAATGTGCACATGGATGACATTAAGATACCTAAAAGGAGTTATATAAAATGTTGGAGGAACTTAAAGATGATAAAGCGATGGGACCAGATGAAGTTTCAGGAAAATTATTGAAGGAATGTAGAGAAGAATTGATTGATCCATTATATGATATTATAAGGTGCTCATTAGAAACAGGGAAGTACCAGTAGAGTGGAAGAGAGCTGAAGTGGTGCCCATTTATAAGGGAGGCAGTAAGGAAGAGCCTCTTAACTATAGACCTGTGTCTCTAACAAGTGTGGTCGGTAAGATTTGTGAGAGGGTGATAAAGAAATATTGGATACGGTTCCTGGAGGATCATAAGTTATTATCGGATCATCAATTTGGCTTTAGGAAAGGGAGGTCATGTGTAACAAATCTACTGAGCTTTTATTCAAGAGTGGTTGACAAAATACAAGAGAGAGAGGATGGATGGACTGTGTATATTTGGATTTAAAGAAAGCTTTTGACAAGGTACCTCACATGAGACTGCTATGGAAATTAGAGATTTATGGAGGACTGAAAGGAAAAGTGTTAAAGTGGATGGAAAACTACTTGAGATGGAGGGAGATGAGAACGGTAATAAGGGATGCAAAGTCGGACTGGTTGGTGGTGGAGAGTGGAGTCCCACAAGGCTCAGTGCTGGCACCAATACTTTTCCTTGTCTATATTAATGACATGCCAGAGGGAGTAAACAGTTATATTAATTTGTTTGCGGATGATGCGAAGTTGTGTAGGTGTGTGAAGAGTGAAGAAGATTGTGAAATTTTACAGGCAGATCTGGATAAGATTTGGGAGTGGAGCAAGAGGTGGGAAATGGAATTTAATCTGAGCAAAAGTCATGTGATGGAGATGGGGAAGAGTGGAAGACGCCAAGAGGGTCATATAAGATGGGTGAAGAAGTAGTGTTGAAAAAGGTGGAAAAGGAAAAGGATTTGGGAGTGATAATACAAGACCATGGGCAGTTTGAGGCTCATATTGATAAGATGTTTGGAGAAACATATAATTTGATAGAAATATTGGATTAGCCTTCATTATATGGATAAAGATATGATGAAGAAATTAATTAGTATGGTAATTAGACCAAGATTGGAATATGCTGGAGTGGTTTGGTCCCCTTATAAAAAGAAGCATATAAGGAAGTTGGAGAGATTGCAGAGAATGGCAACAAAAATGGTTCCGGAATTGGCAGAAATGACCTATGAGGAGAGATTAAAAGAAATGAATTTGCTTACCTTGGAACAAAGAAGAGAAAGAGGAGATTTAATACAGGTTTATAAACTGTTGAATGGACTGGATGAAGTGGATAATGAGCAAATGATGTTGAGAGAGGAAAACTTAAATAGAACTACGAGATCGCATAGTAAAAAGATAGCCAAGGGAATATGCTTGAAGGATGTGAAGAAATATAGTTTCCCACAGAGATGTGTGGAGGTGTGGAATAGTTTGAGTGAGGAGGTGGTGCCAGCGAGGAGTGTGCATAGTTTTAAAGAAAAGTTGGATGTGTGTAGATATGGAGACGGGGCCACACGAGTATGATACCCAGGCCCTGTAAAATTACAACTAGGTTAATAAAACTAGGTGAATACACACACACACACACACAGCCCGGTAGCTCAGTGGTTAGAGCGCTGGCTTCACAAGCCAGAGGACTGGGGTTCGATTCCCCGGCCGGGTGGAGATATTTGGGTGTGTCTCTTTCACGTAGCCCCTGTTCACCTAGCAGTGAGTAGGTACGGGATGTAAATTGAGGAGTTGTGACCTTGTTGTCCCGGTGTGTGGTGTGTGCCTGGTCTCAGGCCTATCTGAAGATTGGAAATAATGAGTTATGAGGTCATTCCATAGGGTAACGTGGCTGTCTCGAGACTGCAGATCAAAACAGTGAATTACACACACACACACACACACAATATATATATATATATAAAAAAAAAAAAAAAAAAAAAAAAAAAGAAAATAGTGTCTGAGAAGATGAGATATGAGAAGGGTGAGAATGAGAAAGGATTTAGAGAAATAAAAGGACTGATAAGAAAAAAAAGGATGGGTGAAATCTAGACATGTGGAAAACATGAAAAATGAATTGAAAGGGGGGAGGAGATGTAAAATGTGAAGAAAAGTGGAGGTGTGAGATAAATTTAGAAAGATGAGGAAGATAAAGATAGAAAAGTGACAAGAAATCAAAAGGAAAGTGAAAATATGACAGAATAATGGAGAAAAATTAAAAAAGTGAGGAGGATGGATGTGGAAAAGGGCAGATGTGATGGACAATACATAAAAAAATGGAGAATAGAAATTATAGGATTGAGGAAGATGGTTGTGAAAAAAATATATGAAGAAATAATACTATATTGGTGGAATGACAGGAGAAGGAGATATGTGAAAGCTGAACAGAGTGTGAGTGTGAGAAGTAGAAAAGGATTGATGAGATATAGTGGTGATAAGGGTATAAAGTGATGAGAAATAAAAGGGATAAATGGAGAGAGATATATAGAGAAATGATACAATAGAGATATATAGTTGAGAAGGAAAGGAAGTGGATAGAGGTGACTGTGAAAAAAAAAAAAATGATGGAATTGAAATAGGGATGGGAAAAGATAGAAGATGGGTGAAGAAGGTGGAAGAGTAGATATTATGAGATGGCGGATAGAGATGAGGTGAAAAGAAGAGATATGGATGATAGAATAAAAGGATAGAAATGGATAGCGATTGATATATATATATATATATATATATATATATATATATATATATATATATATATATATATATATATATATATATGAATGGGATAGCTATAGTGTATGGATGAAAAGAAAAATTATGAAGATGTGAAGGGGATGAGTCTTAGAATATTTGAGGATTGGAAAATGAAGATATGGATGGTTTGGTAAGGAATTTGGGATAGAAGGAGAGTGAAAAAAAAAAAAAAAAAAAAAAAAAAAAAAAAAAAAAAAGTGTGTGTGTGTGTGTGTGAAAGAAAGGAAAGGAAGGGTGGGATGTGGGGTATCTAATAAAAAAAAAAAAGATGAAGGAGAATACAAAAGAGAATACATGGGAAAAAAAACATAGACATAGGAAGAATGTGAGATGATAAGGATAGATTATAGGATTGTTGAAAAAAAATGATCAGGGGGAAGGAGGGGGATGTGTGTGGAAAAAAAAAAAAAAAAAAAAAAAAAAAAAATATATATAAAATAAAAAAAAAAAAAACAAGAATAGACCATTAAAATTGAAATTAAAGTCTCAGGTGGCAGAGGCCTTGTTGAGGAGGGCTTGGAAACTTAAGGACTCTGAGGAAACCAAAACAATTTACATAAGAAGAAATATGTCACAAGATGAGAATGAAAATGAAGGAGCTTGTAACTGAAGTGAAGAGAGGAATGACGAAAGAACAGAGGAGGAAAAGACCAAAATTTTTGGAGGATGAGAAATGGGAGGCTAAAGAAGTGGTGGATAAAACAGACGGAATAGGCATTACATGGAAGAATGAGACTAGGAATGGAATAAAAGTGACTTACACGAACATAGATGGATTTCTGTCTAAGAGGCTAGAATGTATGGATTACCTAAGAAATAATGTGTGTAGTGGAAACAAAGCTAAGGCCCGAAATAAAGCTAGACTGGTTTGTTGTAAAACACTACAAAGTATGGAAAAATGATAGAAAAAATAAAGGTGGTGGTGGTATAATGGTTCTTACTAAGGAAGATCTGATAGTGAAGGAGGTGAACTATAGTAAGAGAAATGAGGAAGTGATAAGTATGCTTATAACAGATGGCAAGAGGGACATTAATATTATAACAGTATACATACCACCCAGAACCAGTGCTTGGGAATACGAACAGTACCAAATGGTGATGAGAAATACTGTAGACAGAATGAAGCAAGAACTCATCAGAGAGGATAGAGTGATGATAGTTTGAGACTTTAATTGCAAAGAAATAGTGTGGGAAGACTACGAAGTGGTGAACGGTGGTGAGTGGGCAGAAGAATTGTTAAAGGTAGCAACAAATAACTTGATGACACAGTGGGTGAGATCACCAACAAGGTGCAGAGGACAAGATGTTGCAGCAAGGTTGGATTTGGTATTTACCAGGGAATCTCTAAAAGAGGAAATTGAACATGAATGTCCCTTGGGGAAAAGCGATCATGATGTCCTAAGCTTTGAGCTGGATACGGAATTAAGCACGAATAAGATTGTGGAACAGGAGGAAAAATTAAATTATACTAGGGCAAATTATAACCATATAAGGGAGTTCTTTAATGAAATTGACTGGTCCGTGGTATACCAGGAAAGGGATATGCAATTGAAATACGATAAATTTATGGATTTGTATAACTCTGCTGTGAAAAGTTTGTGCCATATCACAGAAAGAGGACTTTAAATAATAAACAGTGGTTTAATAGAAATTGTGAAGAAGCAAAAAGAACAAAGAAAAGGCATGGAAGAAACTTAAGAAAAACAGTGATGTATTATCAAGAGAAGTCTACAAAACAGCAAGGAATAGATATGTTGAAGTAAGGAGAACAGCACAGAAGGAATATGAACAGAGGGTGGTGGAAAACTGTGATAGTGACCCAAAATGTTTTACAAATTCATAAATGGAAAACTAAATAAAAGGGAGGCAATAGAAAAGGTAAAAACGGGAAGAAGTATATGAAGATGCTGGAGATATAGCTGAAATTTTGAACGACAACTTTTGCAAAGTGTTTACAAAGGAGGAGCATTTTATGGGAGGAAGGCCTACGGAAATAAAGCAAATGCAGGACATCATGGTTACTAAGGAAGATGTAAGGAAAATTATAAGCAATCTGGATATTAATAAATCAATGGGGCCTGATGGCATATCTGGGAGGTTGCTAAATGAATGTAAGGATCAATTGTTGAACCCGTATTTGATATTGTGGAAACCTCCATACGAACAGGATTAGTCCCGAAAGAGTGGAAAAGAGCTGACATTGTGCCTATATATAAGAATGGTAGTAGAATGGAACCGCTAAATTATAGACCAGTATCGTTGACTAGTATATTGTGCAAGGTATGTGAAGAAGTAATTAAAGCTAAGTGGAGTGAGTATCTAGAAAGTGAAAACATTCTGAGTGAAAGGCAGTTTGGTTTCAGAAAAGGAAGATCGTGCGTATCCAATTTATTATGTTTTTATTCAAGAGTGACTGACATACTACAACATAGAGAGGGATGGGTGGATGCTATCTACCTGGACTTGAGAAAGGCCTTTGATAAAGTACCACACAATAGACTGATGTGGAAACTAAAGATGATTGGAGGAGTAAATGATAAACTAGCAAAATGGATGGAAAATTACTTAATGGGAAGAGAAATGAGAACAGTGGTGAGAGGAAGGAAGTCCGAGTGGAAGAAGGTAACCAGTGGAGTTCCACAAGGGTCAGTGCTGGGTCCCATCATGTTTTTGATTTATGTTAATGATATGCCAGTAGGAATTGACAGTTACATGAACATGTTTGCAGACGATACTAAAATTATGAGGAGAGTAAAGAATGTGGAAGATTGTAACAAGTTACAGGAAGATCTTGATAAAATATATGAGTGGAGTAAGAGTGGCAGATGGAATTTAATATAGACAAGACCCATGTTATGAAAATGGGAAGAAGTAGATACAGACCAAACAGGGATTACAGGCTGGGTGATGAGAAAATTAAAGAGACCAATGAGGAGAAAGACTTAGGAGTAACTGCAAAACACTTTGTCACCGGAGAAACACATTAACAAGATTTTTGGAAAACATACAACATGCTTCAAAATATTGGCCTTGCATTCCACTACCTAGATGAAGGAATGATGAAGAAGATATTATGTACCTTAATAAGACCCCAGTTAGAATATGTAGCATGTGTCTGGTCACCGCATATGAAGAAAAATGTGAAGAAGGTAGAAAGGGTACAGAGGCTGGCAACAAGGATGGTACCAGGACTCAGGAGTTAGACTATGAGGAAAGACTGAGGAAGCTGGGGCTGACCACATTAGAAGAGAGAAGAACAAGAGGAGACATGATAACTATGTATAAATTGGTGAACAAGATTGACATACTGGACAGAGAGTTGATAAAGGTGACCACAAGTAATCATCTCCGAGGACATGGAAAAAAGCTAATAAAAGACATCTGTCTAAATGACGTGAGAAAATACAGTTTCCCGCATTGTAGCATTGATAAGTGGAATAAACTGAGCAGTGATGTCGTTGACGCAGTGTGTGTCAATCAGATGAAAGAGAGATATGACAGGAATGGACAAGGAGACAGGACACAGAGAGCTTAGCTCGGGCCCTGTAATACACAAATAGGTAGATACACACACACAGACACACATACAAACACACACACACATGCCCGGTAGCTCAGTGGTTAGAGCGCTGGCTTCACAAACCAGAGGACCGGAGTTCGATTCCCCGGCCGGATGGAGATATTTGGGTGTGTCTTTCACGCAGCCCCTGTTCACCTAGCAGTGAGTAGGTACGGGATGTAAATCGAGGAGTTGTGATCTTGTTGTCCCGGTGTGTGGTGTGTGCCTGGTCTCAGAACTATCCAAAGATCGGAAATAATGAGCTCTGAGCTCGCTCCGTAGGGTAACGTCTGGCTGTCTCGTCAGAGACTGCAGCAGATTAAACAGTGAAACACACACACTTATGGGTGACTTCAACTGCAGAGGTATGCTGGGAAAACTGGACTACAGAAGGAGGAGAAGAGTTGTGGGAATATATACTACTTAACTTAATAATGATTAACAGTATGACACAGTGGATTAGGGAAACTACAAGAGTTGGAGGGAATGAGGAAGCATCAAGGCTCGACCTATTGTTTATGAAAGAGATTGAAGTCATTGAAGAAATAAAGTATCAGTGCCCTCTAGGGAAAAGTGACCATATGTTAATTGAATTCAACCTAGACAGCGGCTCAGCAGTGAATAAGTATGAACTTCACAAAAATGGAGGATATAATTATGGGAAGGCAAACTTTTCAAAATTAAGGGAACATATCACAGAAGCTGACTGGAATCAACTATATACAACAAATAAAGTACAAGGGAAGTAGGATATATTTATGAATACATATTTATAATGAAGGAATTAAAAGATTATGTTCCCCAAAACCAGAATCAGTGAGGAGGAGAGAAAGGAAGACTGGTATAACATAAGATGTAAATTAGAAAAAAGGAAAAAGGAAACAGCATGGAATAGATGGAGAAAAAGAGGACATAATAATTGGGAAGAATTTAAAGTGGTAGTAAGAAATCAATCTGTCCAAACACTATGAGAGGAACTATGAGAAAGATATAATTGACAAATGCAAAATTGAGCCGAAAATGAAAAAAAAAAAAAGCAAACAATAGATAGATTAAAAGTTGATAATGTCATATACAAGGATGCAAGATCACAGGCAGAAATAATGAATAGGTTCTTCCAATCAGTATTCACCAAAGAAAACAAGTTTGAAGGAAAACAAACAGGTCACAGGGACACGGAAACAAGATAGATCAATGTAGAAATCAGGGAAATCAAAAAGATTAGATTATGAAAACTTTGGATGTGAATTAGGCTCAAGGACCAGATGGGGTGTCAAATTGATATTTAGGGAATGTCATGACCAGCTGGCAGAGATATTACATAACACCATGGTATGTTCTTTTAAGGAAGGAAAAGTCCCTCTAGACTGGAAAAGGGCAAACATTATACCAGTTTTTAAGGGAGGTAACAAAGAAGAACCCTTGAACTACAGATTAGTGTCCCTAACAAGCGTGGCTGCAAAAATAGCTGAAAAAATAGTGAAAGACGGATGGATTTAACAGCTAGAAGAGTCACATACAATAACTGGAAGATAATTTGGCTTCAGAAGTGGGAGATCTTGTGTCACAAACTTATTGAGTTTCTATAGTAGAGGAATAGATATAATTCAGGAGAGAGACGGATGGGTAGACTGTGTCTACCTGGATCTAAAAAATATTTTCATAAAGTACCACATCAAAGATTCTTACGGAAAATTAAAAATACAGATGGTTTACAGGGAAAAGTACTGGATTGGATAGTAGACTTCTCAAAGGACAGATAAATGAAAACTGATAAAAGGTGAGGAATCAAAATGGTGCAGAGTTATAAGTTTAGTTCCACAGGGAATGGTTGTGGCCCCTGTAATGTTCATAGTGTATATCAGTGATATGGTTGATGAGGTGGACAGTTATATAAACTTATTTACAGATGACACAAAGTTACTGAAACGAGTGGAAAGTGACATGGATTGTGAAATACTACAGAAAGACTTGAATAAGATACATGAGTGGAGCAAGAAATGGGAAAAGAAATTTAATGCAAAAAAGTGCAAAGTGATGGAACTAGGGAAAAGCAATAGAAGACAAATATCTTACACTATGGGAGGGGTAAAAATTCAGAAAACAAAAGAGGAGAAAGACCTGGGTATTACAATAAATGACAATTTATCACCGGAAAAATACATCAACAACATAGTTGGGGAAACATATGAGTTACTAAGAAGAATGAAATGAGCATTTACCTATATAGATGAAGAGATGATGAAGATGTAGAAGAGATATTAAGAAATATAGCTTTACAAACAGATGCATAGAAATATGGAACAAGTTGGATGAAACTGTAGTTCAAGCAAGAAATATTCATGACTTTAAGGCAAAACTAGATGACTATAGGTATGGAGACAGAACAGCACAAGCATAGCTCTTTTCCTGTAAAACACAACTAGGTAAATACAGTACCTGCAGACAAGCCCAAGTTTTTTCTTTCATTGTGCCTGTAATAATGATAGTATTAAAAAGAAGAAAAAAATCAGACAACTACATATATAATGCTGGCTCTTTGGTCTTTTTCAGTGATATTTGACAGTTAGTGACATGTTATACAAACCTAAACTACTTACTGTGCTTACTTTCTTGCAACATTAATTAAATATTTCAAATATACCTTTAAAGTTTTATTGTGCACATATAGAGTTAGAATTATCAGTGGTGTCCACTTATTATGCTGGTTTGAAAATCTCAGTTCATAAATAAATTGAAAGAAATGTGCAAATAGTGTCCAACTATTTTGTAGTGGATTATGTGAGACTGCATGGTTATTTCAAGATTTGTGTAATTTTGCAGATATAGACAAAACCATCAAAACAAAACATATCTACAGTAAATGTTGGAACTGAACATTATTCTATGACAGAAACGTTTCACCTTTCTAACTACCTCTGAGCAAGAAAAATATTTGAAAGTGCTTTCATGTTTTATTTAAAATTTATAACATTATGTAAAACATATGTATTCTTAGAATGCTGGAATTGTAGGACCAATTTAAGAATGTATATAGTGCAAGAATACTTTAATGCCATAATCTCATAAGGTAGTCATATATATATATATATATATATATATATATATATATATATATATATATATATATATATATATATATATATACTTTTATACAGTAGTAAGATATAATTGGAAAGTGTTTAGTGTTAGATCTACACTGGTAGTTCAGGGAAGAAAAATGTTCTAGCAAATGCATAGAATGTCTGTTTGATCAGCAATCACTGAAGACTGGGATTAGTTTTTGATGCTTAATTTGGTTTAATAATAGTGTTAATTGTGTTTATGATTATCATGATGATGACATTAATCATAATGTAAAGATCAAGTGTAATGATATTGCTGATAATAAAAATGATGATTATGATAATGATTGTAATAATAATGATAGTAATGATAATAATAATAATGGTAATAGTAATAATGATAATAGTAATAATAATGATAATAAAAATAATAATAATAATAATAATAATTATTATTATTATTATTATTATTATTATTATTATTATTATTATAATGTGCATATTATTATTATTATTATTATTATTATTATTATTATTATTATTATTATTATTATTATTATAATAATAATTATTATTATTATTATTATCATCATCATCATCATTATTATTATTATTATTATAATTTAAATATCATTATTGTAATTTTATTATTAATAATAATAATAATATCATCATCATCATCATTGTCATCATCATCACTCATCTATCATATTTATTCACATACCTTCACATCTAGGCTGCTAGCGGACTTGCCTCAACACAAAATTGCATAGCTCTGTTGTTTAGCATGTCCACTAAGATCTATAGGGAGTACAGGCACCTGTTTATGAAGAGCCATTCCTATCTGATTAGACCAAATGTCAAGTACTCTCCCTTCTTGGTTATCAGTATCATATTCCTGCATTTGCAATAGTTTTTATTGGTTTCTCTTCATCCCTATCACAAGCATCTACTCTTTCATACTTCGGACATTCTTGCATCAAATGGTCTGTTTATAATTTTTCTACCCATTCAATTCACTGTCTGCCCCTGAACTTAATTTCAGGTTAGATACTCTCCATCCCCCACACACCTAAACTTCCTGCTCTGTCAGGCAACATCCATGTAACACTTTTTCTCCATACTTCCTCATTCCTCAAACCATTTTTTTCTCTTTTTTTTTTTTTTCTCACATACTATTGATACATCTTTTCCCAGTTTCATTTAATGCTTTCTAAGATAAAAATTTTAAAATCACAAAAAATATTGTACTTTTAACCCCACATAAACAGTGTGTGTGTGTGTGTGTGTTTGTGTGTGTGTAATTCACTGTTTGATCTGCTGCAGTCTCTGACGAGACAGCCAGACCTTACCCTACGGAACGAGCTCAGAGCTCATTGTTTCCGATCTTCGGATAGGCCTGAGACCAGGCACACACCACACACCGGGACAACAAGGTCACAACTCCTCAATTTACATCCCGTACCTACTCACTGCTAGGTGAACAGGGGCTACACGTGAAAGGAGACACACCCAAATATCTCCACCCGGCCGGGGAATCGAACCCCGGTCATCTAGCTTGTGAAGCCAGCGCTCTAACCACTGAGCTACCGGGCCGTGTGTGTGTGTGTGTGTGTGTGTGTGTGTGTGTGTGTGTGTATTTACCCAGTTGTATTTAGCTATTTGTATTGTATAGGGTTTGAGCAGGGTTTTTAGTGTCCTGTCTCCATGTTTCCATTAATCCAGTTTTTCTTTAAAGTTATGCACAATATGTGCTGTAACAACTTTATCACTTAATACATTCCACTTTTCCATTGTTCTATGTAGAAAACTGTATCTTCAAATATCCTTCACACACTGCCTCATCCTAATCTTTACATGTCCTTTTGTCCTTCTAGCTTCTGTCACCAGCACCAAGTCTTCCTTGCCTATTTTTTCAGTGCCATTTACTATTTTATACATTGTTATTAGGTCTCCTCATTTTCTTCTATCTTGTAAGATAGGCAGTCCCATTTCCTTCAGCCTTTCTTCATATGTTAGATAATTTAATTCTGGCACCATCTTTGTAGCTATCTTCTGGGTCCGTTGTAAACTTCTTGTATCTTTTTTTTTAGAGCTCAGTGACCACACCACTGCTGCATATTCCAGCTTAGGATGTATCATGCTTGTGATATTTTTTTCATAATATCTTTTTCCATTAATTGAAATGTCACTCTAATATTAGTCAACATTTTATATCCTAATCCAAATATCTTACTTATGTCTTTTTTGGGATTCAGACTTTCCTGTATAATCATTCCCAGATCTTTTTCCCCTTTAGTCATCATTATTTGATCCTCTCCCATTAGATAGTTCCATACCAGTCTTCTCATACTCTTTCCTAGTTCCATTACACGACATTTCTTAGTGTTGAACTCGTATTTCCACTTCTTACTCCACTTGTAAATTTTGTTTATATCTTCCTCCAACAGCAAACAGTCCTTTTGGGTTTTGATTACTCTTAGCAATTTTGCATCATCAGCAAACAAATTGATATAACTGTTTATCCCATTTTGAATGTCGTTTACATATAACTGGAACATAATGGGGGCTAACACTGACCCTTGTGGCACTCCACTTGTTACTTTACCCCAAGATGAGTATATATCTGATCACAGTTCTCATCTCTATGTCCTTTAAATAGTCCCTTATCCAATCTAACAAAGCTCCTCTCAGTCCTCCTGTGCTCTCTAACTTCCAAAGTAGTCTGCCATGAGGGACTTTTATCAAAAGCCGTCTTTATGTTCAGGTATACTGTGTCCATCCATCCATCTCTGCTTTCCAGTCCCTCTATTACTCTTGAGTAGAAACTTAAGTTTGACACACATGACTGTCTTGTCCTGAACCCAAATTGTCTTGTGGGTTAGTCAGTAGCTAGTGTCTGTACGACAACGTGCAGCCTGGCATCATCTTACGCCAGGCTACACGGTAGGAGCTTCCCGCGCTAGCTAGGGAGAGACGCGCTGTACACCCTCTTCTGTATTTGGGGAAATATACCGGACTTCTGTTACTCGTGTGTTTCCCTCGCACCTCTATCACTCCCAAAGAACCTTCTACAGTGGCTAGACCACAAGAACAAACATGGCGCAGTGAGTATCGAGTGATATGTGCTGTCGAGTGTCTTGGTGAAGCCGGTAGCGTCTGTGTACCCCAGCCCGCCACTTGGATCTACACTCCAGGACCTCTACAGTCTACCCAGCGACTACAGTGGACCTACAGTGACTTGTGGAGTGCAGTGCAGTGGTACTAGTGCCGTGGACAGTGCAGTGCAGTGATATTTGTGCGTAGTGTTGCCTCGCTCTTATGGTACCTATGCTTAAGGGTGAGACTCGCACGCACTCGCCACGCTAGAGCGGCGAGCGTCACGTATTCCCCTCGTCACTGCTCGGGGACCACTGCCGCGCTCCTTGGCATGCCGCAGGGCTGCTGCCTTGCGCTGCCGGGCGTACGGATCTCCCCTCACCGCCACACCACCCATTTGCATCTGCACGTATTTCCTTCCACAGTGATTGTTTCGTTGCTTACAGACTCCGAGGAGTGGATCCGGTCTACAGGCACGATTCATGTCACCGCGTGGAAAGAGACATGGGAAGACAGTCTCATCAACACCAGAAAAGTCTGAGACAACCATGGCTGCACCACCACCGTCAGACTTACTCACCCTTCTACAGTACATGGAAGAGAGGGACGAAAAACGCCGGCAGGAGGACGAGAAACGACGGCAGGAGGAACAGGAACTGCGCAAACAGGAGGCAGCTATCAGACAGGACGAGTTTGCTGCCCTTCTCTCAGCATTCAGTAAGGGTATGAGCTCTGCAGTGTCTACAGCTGGGGCGGGCGCGGTGTCATCCAGCCCCCCACCCTCCCCGCCCTCCTCGCCCCGTCTTCCCCCGCCACCCAGGCCGCCACACTCACACGCCAAAGCTGTCATCTCACCGCCTCCTCCTCTACAGCCTGACGTGCCTTACCAGGTTTTTCGAGAATGGAGCAGACGATGGCGCGACTACGCAGTGATGACGGACCTGACTACTTTGCCTCTCAGTAAACGTCACATTCAACTGAGAGCCTGCCTGAGCCCAGAGGTACTACACACCCTTCACTATCGCCTTCAGATTCCTCAAGACGACTCAACACCGATAGAAGACCTGCTGACCACGCTTGATAGTTACTTCAAGGCTCAGACCAATGAAGCCTTACGGCGACGAGAACTGTTCAGCTGCCGTCAGAGTGTTGGAGAGCAGTTTAATGAGTTCTTTGTGAGAGTCAAGAATCTAGTAGAGGCTGTGGATGTGTGTAAAGGGGGCAACACGGACTGCGAAGAAATGCAGATGAAACAAGTGATACTCATGGGAGTGATTGACCAGGAGTTAGTGCAGGAACTCATTGGCATCATCCCTACACACTCACTTGATAAAGTTGTGCAACACTGCTACGCATTTGAGGCCGCCAGACGCACAGCCAACGCCATCACTTCTCCTGCACAAGCCCTCTGTGCTGTGTCAAGGTACAAGAAGGACAAGAAGGCAAGGCAGCACGCCTCTGCACCGACTCAACCTCTCTCAGACGCATGTGACAGCTGCGGACGCCCACATGCTAAAGGAGAATGCTCAGCAGCACTAGTTATCTGTAGCAACTGTGGTAAACAGGGCCATCGAGTACGGATGCCACGGTGCCCTGCCATCAACGCTACATGCAAATGCTGTGGAAAACAAGGTCATTTTGACAGGTGTTGTCGCTCATCCAAACCTGCAGCATCCTCCTCGGCCCTCGCCAAGTGTAACAAGTCACCAGGACCGTACCCGAGGAACAAGAACAAGTACCCCAGTGTTCGCCATATTATGGACAACACACACCCCATCTGAGACTTCTCCGTTTGTAGTCGTCGAGATTAGTCATGTCAAGGGGACAGGTGTACTTACCTTGTTGCCGGACACGGGTGCTGACACAACCATCATTGGAGCAGACCACCTTAACGACATTGGCCTGACACTTGCTGACCTCCACTCATCTCCACAGAGGCCAACGTACAGCGCTGATGGATCACCCATGCAGCCTGTCATCGGTTCTGTACAGGTGAAGATGACGGTCAAAGGACACAGCATTGAGGAGTGGATTCATGTGTATCCAGACATACCTGTCCCTTTGCTGTCTTACAGGGCATGCAGGGACCTAGCCCTCATCCCTGAGCGGTTCCCTGCCCCTATTGCACAGGTGACACACGCCGCTGTGAGAAATGCAGTCACCGTACGAGCGATATATTCCCTCGCCTCATCTGACGACTCGCAGCCAGCCACATCAGACGTCCAACTCGAAGAACTCCAGCAGGCAGCACGCACCGATGAGACCTACATCAGGCTCCTGAACTGCGTACGCAATGGGTTCCCCTGTCATCGCTACGACCTACACTCCACTCTACTCGACTACTGGAAGATCCGTGATGAGCTGTACTGTGATGGCGATCTAGTCCTATACGGTCCGCGCATCGTAGTACCTGCAGCGTCCCGCAAGTCTGTGTTGCGACGCCTGCATGATAGCCATCGCGGAGCTGAAGCCACCAAGCGCCGAGCTCAGCAAACAGTGTTTTGGCCCGGGATCAATTCAGACATCACCAATGTTGTCCGTGCCTGTGACGCCTGCCAGATGCTCCTTCCCAGTCAACAGCGTGAAGTATACAGGAATGATGACAAGCCGACGCGACCTTACGAGTCCATCTCGGCTGACTATTTTCAAGTCGCAGGGAAATCTTTCCTTGTCATAGTTGACCGACTGTCTGGCTGGCCTGATGTCTACCCATGTGGCAGCAACACTACTACTGCCGCCACGATAGATCACTTCAGCAAGTACTTCAGCGACCACGGTGCCCCAGTCCGCCTACGCACCGACGGAGGTCCACAGTTTGCTGCCAAGGCGTTCTCGGACTTCCTACTACGCTGGAAGGTCCAACACATCCTCACTTCACCGCATCATCCCCAGTCCAATGGTCATGCAGAAGCCGCTGTTAAGTCGTTGAAGCACCTTATCCTCAAGGTGGCGCCTTCAGGCAACATCAGGACCGAAGTCTTCGACCGCGGACTGTTAGAGATGAGGAACACCCCTAACCACTCTGGACGTTCTCCGGCACAGATTCTTTTTGGCCACTCTCTTCGCACTTGTGTCCCTGCCCACCCGAATTCCTTTCGGCCAGAATGGCAGCCAAACGCTGAAGAGTGTGAAATGCGTGCCACCCAGCGAGATTTCGACGTCCAGTGTCACTACAACAATCGGGCCCGTCAGCTTCCAGTCCTGCCCTTCACCAACGCGTACGCATCCAGGACCCAGTGTCGCACAGATGGTACCAGACAGGGACAGTGGAGGCACAACCAAGGCCCCGCCAGTATGACATCCGCCTCCCCAGTGGCCGCACCATCCAACGCAACAGGATTCACCTACGCCCAGTGCCGCCCGGAGACGGAGACCCAGCACCTGCCCCTGCCGCTGATGATGCAGTACCCCAGGCTCCTCCTGGCCCTAGACGTTCCGAGCGACTACGTCAACGCCGGGACACGCCAGCATGAAGCTCAAGACGTCGCTATGAGCTCCAAGGGGGGAGGGAGGTGTGGGTTAGTCAGTAGCTAGTGTCTGTACGACAACGTGCAGCCTGGCATCATCTTACGCCAGGCTACACGGTAGGAGCTTCCCGCGCTAGCTAGGGGAGAGACGCGCTGTACACCCTCTTCTGTATTTGGGGAAATATACCGGACTTCTGTTACTCGTGTGTTTCCCTCGCACCTCTATCACTCCCAAAGAACCTTCTACAGTGGCTAGACCACAAGAACAAACATCGGAGAGAGAGAGAGAGAGAGAGAGAGAGAGAGAGAGTGACATTTGCTAATATTTTAGACACAAGTGGGATGCATGTAGCTTATCTTTCAAGAGGAAGAGGGGGAAGGAGGGAAGGAGAGGAAACGAAGAGAGAGAGAGAGAGAGAGAGAGAGAGAGAGAGAGAGAGAGAGAGAGAGATTAGAAAATTTTTGTTTTGTATTTTGTGTGTGTGTGTGTGTGTGTGTGTGTGTGTGTGTGTGTGTGTGTGTGTGTGTGTGTGTGTGTGTGTACAATGTTACAAGGCGGACGCATGTAACTTATCTTCGAGAGGAGGGGAGGAGGAAGGAGATGGGAGGAAAAGGGAGATGGGGAGGGAGGAAAGGAGAGAGGAGAGAGAGAGAGAGAGAGAGAGAGAGAGAGAGAGAGAGAGAGAGAGAGAGAGAGAGAGAGAGAGAGAGAGAGATGGGAACAGCATACGGCATGTATAGTTGGTATCCAACACACTATACGGGACAAATGAACTGAAGAAAGCTCAGAAAAGAAATATGACGCCTACGTAGGCGTCACCGTATATGCTACTGGGGCTTCATGACGCCTACATAGGCGTCACCGTATTGAAGGGGTTAAGCAATGATGGTTCTTCTTCTCCTCTTTACCATATTGATTCTTCCACCCATTAATCCAGTGTATTCACCATAGTCAACTGTATCACCTCCTCACTCCACGATTCAGCAGTGCCCATTACTTCCATCTCTCTCCAGTTTACTCTTTTACAGTTAAAGTCTCCTACTAATAGTATTTTACCATCTATTCTTTTCATATTATCTAGGCATTTAATCAGCTCTCTTTGCATTTCTTTATGTTCCTCAATTCTGCATGTATTTGTCTTAGGTGGCACATACTTAACTATGATTTTTGTCTTTTTTCAATTCTTCTGTCTTGATTGTTACTCCTACTACTTCCATCATGCCATCACCATAGTGCACTTCCCCCACACATATATTATCACAAACCATTATTAGCACTCCTCCTTCCCCTTTTCCCTTCCTGTTTCTTCTTCAGCTATTATATCACTTCTTTAAAGCTAACATGGATCTCCTCTTTTAGTTTTGTTTCTACTATACACATTACATCCGGTCTTTTTCTTTCAAATAGTATCTAACCTTCAACATAATAGATAACAACCCATATATATTAGTACAAGTCACTCTTAATTTCTTGCCTTTTCCATGACCTCCTCCTTCTTCTGAAGATACCATTTCTTTAGTCTCATATCTAAAACCCTCCAGTAGAAATTTTTTTTCTTTATCTCCATCCTTTATTTATGTGTGTGTGTGTATTTACCTAGTTGTATTTACCTAGTTGTAGTTTTACAGGGCCTGGGCTTTATGCTCCGTCTCCATATCTACACTTATCCAATCTTACTTTAAAAGTATGCACACTCGTTGCAGACACTACTTCTTCATTCAAACTGTTCCATGTCTCAATACATCTTTGCGGGAAACTATATTTTTAACATCTCTCTGACATCTTCCCTTTCTCAGCTTTTTACTATGCGATCTTGTGCTTTGAATGTCATATTCTTCTCTCAGGATCAGTTTCTCATTATCCACTTGGTCCATTCTGTTGATCAATTTGTAAACTTGTATCAGATCCCCTCTCTCCCTTCTTTGTTCCAGGGTTGGTAGATCCATAGCCTTTAGTCTCTCCTCATATGTCATCCCTTCAAATTCTGGAACCATTCTTGTAGCCATTTTTGTAGCCTCCAACTTCCTTATGTGTTTCTTTTATGAGGGGTCCACACTACTCCTGCATATTCCAATCTGGGTCTTATTATAGTACTTATCAATTTCTTCATCATTTCTTTGTCCATGTAGTGAAATGCTACTCCAATATTCCTTAGCAAATTATATGTCTCTCTAAAATTCTATCAATATGGCTTACTGGTTGATTGTTTTCTTCCATCGTCACTCCTAAGTCCTTTTCCTTTTTACTTTCTCCAGTTCTACTCCATCTCCCATCTTATAGATTCCCACTGGTCGTCTTTCACTCTTTCCCATTTCCATGACATGGCTTTTGTTCACATTGAATTCCATTTCCCACTTTTACTCCATTCCCAGATCTTATTTAGGTCTTCTTGCAGTATTTCACAATCCTCTTTTGCTTTATAACTCTGCACAGTTTCGTATCATCTGCAAACAGATTTATGTAGCTGTTCACTCCTTCTGGCATGTCGTTAATATAAATGAGGAAAAGTATTGGTGCCAATACTGACCCTGTGGCACTCCGCTTTCTACTGCTCTCCACTTGGACTTCATATCTTTAACTACCGTCCTTATTTCTCTCCCCTCAAATAATTTTCTATCCATCTCAATGTGCTTCCTTTTAAGCCACCCTTCTCCTCTAACTTCCATAGTAATCTTGCATGTGGCACTTTGTCAAACGCCTTTTTAAATCCAAATAAATACAGTCAACCCATCCTCTCTCTCTTGTACTCTATCAACTATTCTAGAATAGAAACTCAATAAATTAGTTACACACGACCGTCTTTTCCTAAAACCAAATTGGCTATTTGATATTAATTTGTTGTCTTCAAGGAACTCGATCCATTGTTTCTTTATTATTCTTTCACACATCTTGCATATTACACTAGTTAGTGATACCGGTCTGTAATTTAAAGGTTCTTCCTTCCTTCCACTCTTATATATGGGAACCACCTCAGCTCTTTTCCATTCTACTGGTACTGTTCCATTTTCTATTGAGCATTTTATGATGTTGTATATAGGACTTGCTAGTTCTTCCCTACATTCTTTCAGTATTCTGCCTGAGACTTCATCTGGTCCCATTGCCTTCTCTTCATCCAGTTCCTTCATTAACTCTTTTATTTCAAGCTTGGTTACTTTAATCTCTTTCATATAGACTGTCTCTATTACCCTGTGGCCTTTCAAATTTGGATTCCTTAGTAAAGACCTCCTGGAATTTATTATTTAATAGTTCTGCCATACTTTTGGGTCTTCCACCATCCCGTTCTCTCCTTTTAACCTTTCTATTGTTTCTTTTGCCTAATTTTTCCATTTATGAATCTGTAGAACAATTTTGGTTGCTCCTTACATTTTTCGACAATGTCCTTTTCAAAGTTCTTTTCCTCTTCCTTCCTCACCTTAACATATTCATTTCTCGCTGCCTTGAAGTTTTCCTTATTTACTGGATTTCTATTTCTCCTCCACCTTTTCCATGCTCCATCTCTTTTCTCCTTTGCCCTAGCACACCTTGCATTAAACCAATCTTTCTTTCCTTCTTCTTTAGGTCTATATTTTGGGACATATTCCCTGACTCCTGTTTTGTATATTTCCAAAAATAAGTTATACTTCTCTTGCATTGTCTCTGAGTTTTCCATCTCCTCCCAGTTTACGTTTTAAAATAGTTCTTGAGATTCTCAATATCAGCCTTTCTGTAATTTAATCGGTCTCCTTTGTATGAATCGTCTCTATCTTCCTTTCCCTCTTCTATATCCATTTCTAATATTACATGGTCACTCTTTCCCAATGGGCACTTATATCTTATATCATCATTCATTTGTATACCCATTGTAAAAACTAGATCCAATCTCGCTGGCTCGTCGTTTCCTCTGAATCTTGTGCATTCCTTTACTCTCTGGTCCATCATATTGTCTATCATTAGGTTCAGGAATCTTTCTCCCCCCATACCACTTTCATAATTTTCCCAGTCCACTTCTTTACAGTTGAAATCTCCTACTAATATCACTTTTCTCCTTTCTTTAACGATTCTCATTAGACTCCTTATTGTGTCATCTATGTCTTTGTATTCTTGATTGGTCCATGAATTTGGTTTTGGTGGCACATATGTTCCAATGATTGTTAACTCTTTTTGATTAATATGCATCTTAACATACAGTACTTCTGCTTTTCCTTCCCCACATTCCACTTGGTTTATCACTATCTCCTTCCTTAACATTATCATGACTCCTCCTCCTCCTTTACCCCTCTGTCTCTTCTCCATACATTATACCTATTATCCAAGTCTATTTTGATTGCCTCATTTAGTTTTGTTTCAGCCAGGCATACAATATCTGGATTTTCTTTCTTTATGTAATCTCTTAATTCTAATTTACTTGATAAAACCCTGTCTATGTTCGTATACATCATTTTTAGTCTCTTGCCTTTATCATTTTTAGTTAAACTTGTTCCACTTTTTTCTCTTCCTTCTCTTTTATATACCATTTCCTTATCCTGTCTCCTAGAATTCTCCAAAAATGCCTTTTTTTCCTCTTCTGACCTTTCATTATTTTTTTTCCCTTACTGCTGCTGCCAGTTCATTGTATCTCTTCCTTTCTTCCTCATTTCTATTTTTCTTTATATAGATATCCTTGCAGCCTTCTGTTTCTCTAAGTTTTGTTGTTCTATATAATATTTCTTCTGTTGCTGCTTGTGATTTTAGTAGTATTTTAATTGGTCTCGTGTTTCCTTCTTGATATGGTCCCATTCTGTTTATTTCTTCTACTTCCTCTTCTAAGTTCTGCCTATCTTCATCGTTTAGATTATTCAGTAGGTCTTTGCTGATTTCATTTCTTCTTTTCTCTTCTTGGTCTATATTTTATATTTTTTCTTTTAGTCCAAATACAATTACACTTTTTCTTTCTGCAATTTCTCTAACTAGATTTTCTTTTGTCTTGAGGACTCCTATCATTTTGTTTGTCATATTTTCTTCTTTTCTTTTAGTTGTTCTTGAATCACCTCCTGAAAATCATCCTTATCTTTCTTATCTTGGACTCTCCATGCTTGTACTTCTTTTTAATCACGTTCTGTACTCTTTCCTCTTCTTTGTTTACTAGATCTTTCAGCTTCTCTTTTTCTTTCTCAGCTTTACCGAGTCCTTCTTCCATCTGCTTCTTGTAGTTAGCTACTTCCTTTTTCAGTTCTTCGTTTTCTGCTCTTAGCCTAGCTTCGTTTTCTTCCACTTTTTTTATCCTTTCTCTCGGTTTTTTAAACTCTTTTTCCTGTTCTTCATTCTCTTTCATTCCCATACTCTCTTTTATCCATTTATCTAGTTTACGTTCAATAGTCAACACTCTCTTAAATAGTGAAGTATTTGCCGTATTGAAACCTTCAAATGCGCTCTCTCCCTCACCAACATAGTCATCATCTTCTTTCATTCTTTCCCTAGTCTCATACCTGCATTTTGATGGACTCTCTTCTTTACTCATGAAGTTTTTATATGAATTAGAACACATGTTATGTTTATTATTTCATGTTTGTATGTTATGTTTATTATTTCATGTTTGTATGGTTTGCATTACATAGATCATGTTTATTTTGTTTTGTATGATTGAGGTGTACATTTTTAAGTACAGTATGTACAGTACATTTATAAATCATAGCTGCCTTTCTGGCACTTCTTTGAATATTAAATATTTCTAAAGCATGCTGCCTTATCTTATCTTGTATATACCAAAACAATACCCAAAATATAACTGGGTTTACATTATAGTACTACAAAGATAGGGAACTCTGGACCCACTTTTAATAACCAGTAAATTTGTTTCACCATATATATACTACCTGTAAAAAGATATACATACATCTTTTTTGGCTTATGTATGTACAGTACACATACCTGGATGTAGCAAATTTATAGGCTACCTTTAACTTAAGTGTAGTTGGATATGCTTACGTGTTCTGCAGATTTGTTTCAGCAAACGTCGTTCACTGTTAACTTTAACTTAGATAGATTTACTATAAAGATTTCCTGCCTTAAAACATGCATTGCTCTCTACTGTATACGTGTAATAACAGAGTTTTGCAAATGAACAGAATAGGTGAGAGAACTGTACATGACTCCACTTATGATTTGTGTTCTCTTTTTCTCAGGAAATTTCTTCAACCATTGAAGATTTCCTTTTTTCATCCCTTTTAGCAGCTTATAGTAATATGAACATTCATGTGCACACTAATCTAGTCCAGCCAGAAATAACAGAGATAGACAGGATAAATGTGGTTTAACTCGTCCAAGTTGCAATTAAGCCAAACATATTAAAAGGGTTGGTGATGGAAACAAATAAAAAAAAGTATGTAGACTGTAACATTAATATTTCAGTTGATGATCTGACTATTTTCTTTTTTTTCTATATTTCATTCTAAGATAGCTTTAACCAATATGATTTCATTTCAGCACCTTCATAAATGCTAACCAAAATTACATATAGAGAAAAAGATCCAACATTCTTCCTCCAACTTTCTCAG
This sequence comes from Portunus trituberculatus, assembly GCF_017591435.1. NCBI lineage: Eukaryota > Metazoa > Arthropoda > Malacostraca > Decapoda > Portunidae > Portunus > Portunus trituberculatus. The sequence goes on along the minus strand of NC_059300.1, from coordinate 1,663,365 downwards.
GAACTTTTTTTCATGTGTACATTAAAGACAGTGAGATGATAGTCATGTGGTTTCCTGTCTATCCCTCTTCTTCATGCAGTGACTGTGGCACATTTGTCCGAACATGGAGATGCTGACTTGATTTTTACACACCACGAGTCTCATTGTCCCCTCTTTGTTATAATTTCTTTTCTTTGTTTTTTTCAGTTTCTTGTAAAGGAAGTTCAATTGTTTCTCTCATAGTACATCCATATTATGTTTTCTGTCTACTCATATTTCAATAGTCATATCTGTGCATGATAATGAAAAAGTTATCACACAACCATAAAATCAATAACAATAACCTTATCACCAATAACCAACAATTAATAATTGCTGACAGTTTTTATTCTGATAACAATAACTGATAAGTTGATAAATCCAGAATTTTTTATATGAGAGATAACATTGTTTATATTTTCAATGTAAAGAAAACTCAATAAATCCAAATCTTTATCTTTATCTTTACCTCAGTTAGCTCAAAGTCAATAGACTGCTGAGTCTCCTTGGCTTGATGTGAATACAATCTCTTGATACCCAGTCAGTCCTCCATTACTAATTTAAAACTATAAAAAAGCAAAGTACGGCAAGAACAACACCTCATGAAATCTCATACAGCAGCTAGTGAGAGACTGAAGTACGGTAGTGAGCAATGAACAGACTATCAACCAGCCACACACCTCTCTGGGAAATGCCAAATTCCACCAGACTAACATACAGTAGTTTGCTTTTTTACCACAAAAAAAAGAAAAACCTATAGACAGTTATAGATATTTCTCTCTCAAATTTTGATTCAGAGAAATGCAAGTCTGTGACCATGCATCATTATGATGCCTTGAATGAAAAGAGCTTCCTCTTTCATTAAATCTAATTTTCATAACAGCAGTTGTTTATAATATTAGTATATCATAAACATATTATATAGAAATTCATTTACAGAAGTGTATTAGTGAAGATCACCTTAATCTCTCTCTCTCTCTCTCTCTCTCTCTCTCTCTCTCTCTCTCTCTCTCTCTCTCTCTCTCTCTCTCTCTCTCTCTCTCTCTCTCTCTCTCTCTCTCTCTCTCTCTCTCTCTACATCTGCAATATATATGCATGTGTGTGTATTTACCTAGTTGTATTGTAAAGGGTTTGAGCGGGGCTCACAGTGTCCTGTCTCCATATCTCCACTTATCTAATCTTTCTTTAAACCTATGCACGTTATGTGCTGTAACATCATCATTCAATGCATTTCACTTTTCCACCTTTCTATGTGGAAAACTGTATTTTCTAATATCCTTCACACACTGCCACTTCTTTGCATGTCCTCTTGTCCTCCCAGCTTCTTCTGTCACCAGCACCAGGTGTTGCTTATCTATCTTTTCAATGCCATTAACTATTGTATACATTATTATTAGGTCTCCTCTTCCTCTTCTATCTTGTAAGGTAGGCAATCCCATTTCCTTCAGCCTTTCTTCATATGTTAGGTCCTTTAGTTCCGGCACCATCTTTGTAGTTATCCTCTGGATCCGTTCTAATCTTCTCATATCGTTTTTCAAGCTTGGCGACCACCACTGCTGCATATTCCAACTATGGACGTATCATACTCATAATAAATTTTTTCATCATATCTTTGTCCAGATACATTTTGAAATGTCACCCTAATATTAGTCAACATTTTACACGTTGTTCCAAATATCTTATGTGTTTTCAGGGCTCAGATTTTCTTGTGTAACCATTCAGATAATTCCTCTTTAGTCTGTTATTTGTTCCTCTCCCATCTAATAGTCTTCTCTTACTCTTTACTAATTCCATTCCATGGCATTTCTTGGCATTGAATTCTAACTTCCACTTTTTACTCCACTTATAAATTTTGTCTATATCTTTCTGTAGCAGCAATCTTCTTGGGTCTTGATTACTCTTAGCAATTTTGCATCATCAGCAAACAAATTAATATAACTAATCACTCCATATAGTATGTCATTTACATATACCTAGAACATAATAAGGGCCAACACTGATCCATGTGGCACTCCACTTATTACTTTACTCCAGGATGAGTATACATCTCTGATCACAGTTTTCATCTCTCTGTCCTTCAAGTAATTCCCTATCCAATCTAACATTACTCCTCTCAGTTCTCTAGCCTCCAAAGTAGTCTGCTATGAGGGACTTTATCAAAAGCCTTTTTTATGTCCAGGTACACAGTGTCCACCCATCCATTTCTGTTCTCCAGTCCTTCTACTACTCTTGAGTAGAAACTTAGTAAAGTTGACATACATGATCTTCCTGTCCTGAACCCAAATTGTCTACTCGATATGACTTGTTTTTCTTCCATATATTTAACCCATTTCTCTTTGATAACAATTTCACTTATCTTCCCCACAACACTTGTAAGTGACACCAGTCTGGTATTTAATGGCTCAGTTGATTTTCCTCCTTTGAATACTGGGATTATGTTAGGTCTCTTCTGTTCCTGTAGTACTCTGCCTTCCTTTAATGAGCTTGTAACCATTTCCCAAATTGGTTCTAACAATTGATTTCTACATTTCTTTAGTGCCCAATCTGACACACCATCTGGTCCCATCGCTTTTCTGACATCCATTATCTAGTAGTCTTCCAATATCTTGCTTGTTCACTATGATTTCCTGCAAGCCTAGACAATGCAATGGCCTATTTGGTTCTGTAAACTCCTCTTCCCCAGTGAACACAGTTTTGAAACTCATTCTTTTCACTCATTTCCTTTGCTGTTTGGTATGTCTTCCTTCTTTTAACTAATTTTCTATTGTTTCCTTATTCTTTATCTTACTATTTATATACTTGTAGAAAAACTTGGGTTCGTCTTTGCTTTTCCACACCACATCTTTCTCAAAGTTTCTTTCTTCCTCTCTCCTTACTCAATTATATTCATTTCTCACATCCTTATACTGCTGTCTGTTTCTTTCATTTCTCTGCTTTTTTAGTTTCTTCCAAGCTTTATCTTTTCTCTCTTAGCTTCTATATATCTGCCATTGTACCAAGCTGTATACTTTTCTTTACTCAATAAATTGATACAAATTTCCTCACTCCCTCATTATACTTCTGTAGGAATAATTCACATTTCCCCTGTATTGTCTTTCCGTTCATAATATCCTCCATTCTATGCCACCAGAAAATTATCTTAACTTTTCAAAATTTGCTCTTGCAAAATTTAATCTCTCTTTTTTGTAGTCCTCCCTGTATCTTAGCACAACCTCTTCCTGCATTTATAATTCTAATGTTACAAGGTCACTTCTTCCCATTGGACTCTGATAATGTATGACATGAGGGGTCTCCAGCTTCTTTGTGAATACAAGGTTAAGCAATGATGGTTCTTCTTTTCCTCTGTACTATGTTGATTCTTCCACCCATCAATCCAATTTATTCACCATAGTTAACTGTAACATCTCCTCGTTCCATGATCCAGCATTACCCATTACTTCCATCTCTCTTCAGTTTACTCTTTTGCAGTTGAAGTCCCCTACTAATAATATTTTTCCATTTCTTCTTATCATATTATGTAAGCACTTAATTACCTCTCCTTGCATTTCCATATGTTCTTTTGTTCTCCATGTATTTATTTGTCTTAGGTGGCACATATGTGACTAAGATTTTCTTTATTAATTTCTTCTATCTTGATTGTTACTCCCATTACTTCTGCTATACCATCTCCATAGTGCACTTCCTCCATGCATATATTATCACGAACCATTATTAGCATTCCTCCTCTCCCTTTTCCCTTTCTGTCTCCTCTCCAACTTTTATATCCCTCATTCTTTGAGCAAATATGGAGTTCCTCCCTCTCTGTTTTGTTTCAAATTTGCACATTACATCCAGTCTTTTCTCCTTCAAATAGTCTCTAACCTCCAACACACTAGACAACAACCCATCATTATTTGTGTGTCACTCTTAATTTCTTTCCTCTTCCCTTACCTCCTCTTTTTCCCCAAAATACCACTTCTTCAGTCTCTTATCTAGATCCCTCCAGTAGAATTTCTTCTTATTGATCTATGTCCTTTTCTCTTTTTTTTTCCTTAGCTTCAATTTATTAAAACTCTCCTTTTCTCTCTCTTCCAGGTTCATATCTCTTTCTATCCATGTCATTAAATTCAGTATCTTCAGCCAAGTTTCCTTTTCTTACATTATCTCCACCACTACTTGAGATCACATTCTCACTTTCAGTTGTCTTTTTGCCCCTTTATTAAACCTTCCCAATCTGATCACTTTCTTCACTTCTTTCAACCCCTGTGTGCTGTCTTGGACTAACATGACACCCCTTGTCAACTCTCTCTCTCTCTCTCTCTCTCTCTCTCTCTCTCTCTCTCTCTCTCTCTCTCTCTCTCTCTCTCTCTCTCTCTCTCTCTCTCTCTCACAAACTTGTTAGTTTTTTTTTTTTTCCTTTACCCTAAAAAATTAGGGAACATTTCCTCTTGTCCACTGTGTCCCTCACCAAATCTTCTTTCGGTTCTGTTACAGTTTAATACAATAAATTCTAGATAGTTTTGGCCACCCTTAGGTTGTTGTTCCTACTATTTACAACATTTTCAGTAAGTACACTACCTCCCACAAATGAATAATAATGCTGCAATAGGTCCGGGAATGTGCGGTGTTCAGCGAGTTTTCTCCAGCAAGCTGCAGCGAGCCTCAGAGCTCCATGACACTTGGAAATGAGCAGTACACTGACTTGCATTTGCTTATAGCTGGGGTTTGTGGGTAACTGCTGAATAGGACTCTTATTGTGTCTATAGTTCTTTTGTCCAATGACGTGCCACCACCTCTAACACCACGAGCTGCGCCAATGGAAATTTGCTATAGGTATTCGTAGGCGGGGCACAGCTGGGCAGACAGGTGCATAAAGACATCTGTGTGCGCAGTTCAGCCATGGCCACCGTTGACATTAGTTGTAAATGTTGCAAATTTTATTCCTGGGAAATCATCGTTCCTGCTGTCCCTGTGGAGGACAGTGAACTTAACGATAATTGAGAAGATGATGTCCCACAGCCAAGACCTTCAACCTTTCGTTAAGGTATTGTGAGGAGGGGTATTGCTAGAGATAGGGAATATTGTGTCAACCTATAAGAGAATCGGTGTGTGTGGGGGGGGGGAAGCAGCCCCAAAGCAAGGATACAGTAGGTTAGGTTAGTGTTCTAGGGGGGTCCGGGGCACAGGCCTCCAGCTAGGATACAATAGTTTAGGTTAGGTCAGGTTAGGTTTATGTTAAGGTTAGGTTAGTGTTATAGTGGGGGGGGTGGTCCAGGGGGACGCAGACCCCGGCTAAGACACATTAAGTTAGGGTAGGATTTAGGTTAGTGTTATAAGGGGGTGTCTGGGGGGGCTAGAATACGTTAGTTTAGGTTACGTTAGGTTTATGTTAGTGTTATAAGGGTGGGATATGTTAGGTTAGGTTTATGTTAGGGTTAGATTAGTGTCCTAGAGGGGAAAGGTTATGTTATGTAAAACTTTCCTACATTTAAGGATTTTTCCTACGTTTGGAGAAATTTTACTAGATTTAAGGAAATATCCTTAGATTTTTCAATAAGCCATATATCACTCATATATGTCCCCCGACTCCCCAAAGGCCCCCAAGCTTGTTGGAGGAGTTGCAGGGGTGACGGTAGAGATAGGGGATATTGTATTAAACTAAAAATTTACCCTTCTTTCTTCTTAATTACTTGTATTACTGTCCTTTGTCTTTTCTGGAATCTGTCTCTTGACGACCTTTGAAAATTTAACTTTTCCTCTTACGGTTCCCTTCTCCAGGCATTTCTTAATTTTTCCAATTTGATCTCACCCATTCCATTTTCCACTTTGCCTGCCCCATCCTCTACCTTTTCCTATAGGCATTTTAAAGTCTCTTCATGTTCGCAACATGTAGCCATTAATATACCATTTTGTTCCTTTAACTCCTCCATCACCTGGTTTACTTCTCTTACTTTCTCACATTCTTCTATTCTCTCTTTTTAGTTCAGTGTTTTCCATTATTAATTTGTCTTGTTTTTCCAGAATACTTGAGAGTACTTCCTTCATGTATCTCATCTCCCTCTCCACGTTCATTAGCCTTTTCATTATTACCTTTTTCCTCCCGAAATCCTGAAAATTCCTTATCAGTGCTTTCTTCTCCCAGTCTCCTCAGCCTTAGTGGTGTTAGGGCTGGGCGGGAGACGATTACTGGATTCGAATCTGTAGAATCCTGAGAGGCGATACGAATCCGATTACTGCGTCAGGATTCTAGAATCCGGTATGGAATCCATTCCTCGGACGAGGTCTCTTATTCCTGAGTAAAAATTGTTATGAAGAACAACGTAAAAGCAAACTAATTTGTACAATATAGTCTGTATGATGTTATTAATCATGCTTTTGGAGTATATAAACCATGGTACAATAACTTTTTGATAGGTAGACGCACGAGAACATTATTATTATCTTCGAGTGAGTGTACACGTGTGGCAGAATTTGATCTTGGATTGTATGTTTCTTGTGCCTTAATATTGATTTCTTATTGTTAGTATGGGCAAAGCTAGACCTTGTGCAGTGTATGGATGCACGCCTGCCAAGTCTAGTAGTTTTAAATATTATAAATTCCCCAAGAACAAGCCATCGCAAGACTGGCTCCAAAAATGCTATCGTGCTGACACAGCAAACGTAAATAATGCCGTGATTTGTGAGCAACATTTTAGTTCCGCCCAAATTAAGCACAATTTGAAATATCAGTTATTAGGTTCCCCAGTTCCAAGAAGTTGGAGGCATTTAAAAACTGAGGCAGTCCCTGATCAAAATCTGCCATTTCGTGGAGACGATAATGGAAGTGGCCTTTCTGCAGAAAATACAGGTAAGGAAACTTAGATTTACTGGCTAAATCTGATCAGTTTCAACACTCCAAATTAGAAATTGTATAATCTGCTTATGCCTAATGAACGAAATTAGTTCTACTAGTAGCCTAGACCTAGTCCATAATTTACAGGCTATGCCAGCCTTACAGGCTACTGACTGTACCATGGTACAATAACTTTTTGATGTCTCTCGTTATTGTACCATGGGTTTACACTCAAGAATAAAGTACCTATATGAAGTGTGAATAGTTTAGGGCCGATGCAAGCTAAAGGAATGGATTGCCACGTTTAAATAGCGGTATGGACTCAGGAAATGCAATGGCTTACGGTCGCCACTGAAATGCATTTAGTATGTGACAGCACCGTAAACAGAGTGTGACCGTCCCTGTATTGTGTGGATCGCCTTTAGACTCATACATGCATTAGCCTTTAGCCTCTTGTAGTTTTATATGTAGAGAGAACAGTGAGGTGCTGAGGAAGACGACGAAGGTATGCAATTATGCATAATGTATATAGCTTGAAAAATCCACTAACAATGTTTTTGAGCCACATCTACTAGGCTATCTGACATGTCTATCCGTACAATATTTTGTCTATATAGGAAAAACTAAGGCGATGCATATAAAAAGCACCGAGCCGACACCTCCTCTCACAGCGGACAACAACGTCATTTCCTGGATAAATAACTATCAGTATCTGGGAGTCTGGATAGACTCCCAGATGAAATGCACAACCCACATCGCCGCTCTAAAAGAGAGAGCCACCACACGCCTGAATGCAATGAGATGCATCACAGGAGCAGAAGGAGGAGCGAACTTCAACGTACTCAGAACCTTTTACACACAAGCCATAAGGTCCATCTTCGACTACGCGACTCCTCTACTGATCATGACTACCCCTGCCCAGTCAGAGGCACTGGAAAAAGCCCAGAACGAGGCCCTACGAATCATATTGGGGGCCCCCCGATGGACCAAAACCTGCAACCTCAGGGCAGAAGCCCACCTACCACCTGTCAGGAGACGCATGCAAGCACTCCACATTACCATCCTCCACATTAATTTCAACAAAGGCAGAAACATGCATCTCCTCAGAAGCATCCAACAATGTCTCAAACAAGACCCAGCTCTCTTCACCAAAAGAACGTGGGCGAGGTGCGCTGCCGCCGGGATCACTGACACCTCATTACAAGAATTCTTCAATAACCATGTCCAGGACTTGCCACACCCTGACTACCACTCCAAACCACCTTGGGCCCCTCCCTCCTACACAGCAACCATCTCCAGTCTCACCAAAAAGAAGTCAAGTCTCAGTGCAGAGGAGCTTGCCGCCCAGGCCAGAAATGCCCTCGCATCTGTACCTGAAGAAGGTAGTGCCGTGTATTTCACAGATGGCTCGGTCGACCCAGAGTCTGGGAGAGCTGCCGCCGCATTCGTCACATCTGAAGAAACGGCCTTTTTCTGATTTCCCGATGGCTCTTCCACTCTACAAACTGAATTAGCAACTATCATGAAAGCCTTAAGACATGCACAAACACACGACAAACACATCACCATACACACTGATTCGCTTGGAGCCATTCAAACACTAACACGACAACACGCAACAGACAACATATCACTCGTCACGACCATACACACCTTAGCAGACAATCTCCATCTCCTCGGACGCCACATCTCACCAACTGGATCCCAAGCCACAATGGTATCATGGGCAACGATGACGCGGACAAGGCCGCCAAGGACGGTCTTCTTCTCCCTAGAATAATGCTTTCCATCCCCAAAAGCACTTCCCAACTAAAGGCAACATCCAAAACCATCCTGAGCAAGGTACCAGCACAGACAATTAATGAAGAAGCCGCGGCTGGCTCCTCAAGCGCAAACCGGTACCAGATCACCTCCAAAATGGCAAAGATACCTGACTCCCTACCACGACACAAGAACACGCTTACACCGACTACGCCTTGGCTATCACTGCTTCACTGAAATACAAGGTACACTTCACACATGCCAACACTGCAACACTGACACAAACACACCACTAATACACTACACAGAAAACTGTCCAAGCACAGCACCCTACCTGAACCGGACAACAGGCACTAGCCCCTACATAATTCAACAAACTGACATAGATCAACTTATCACAATGGTGAACAACTTCCCCCCGCCACGCTAACATTTTCTACATACTTACACCCCTGGCAGTCGCGATTGTTATGACCCTTTTAGCTGTGGCTCTGCCCTCGGGCAGTCTCGTCTAATTAGGATAGCTGTGGCTCTGCCAGGGCAGAAATATACCTAAAACCAAAATTGAAATCACATGTGGGCCGCCTCCAAAGCGTTAGGGCCCACTCCGTCCCCTTCTTTTTAGGGACGGATAACTAACAAACAATGCACCCTTGCAGAGATCCTCACTCATTCTCCTCCACAGAGGTAATTGGGTGCGGTGAGTGTCAAGTGTGTTAATGCACAACCTGTCTTCACCCTAATCATCTACACCCTCATCACCAACCACTCCTCAGGTTGCTGCACTCATAGCTAGTTATATCCCCCAGTGTAACTCACAAACACTGAACACCAATACTCCATGCTACAAAGGCGCAGTGACCGAACCCCGCGATGTGGCCGGGACTGATGGAGGAAGCAGCCCCAGCCTACCCTGACTAGTTTCAAGGACCGACGGCACCTACGCCCCACCGAAGACGAACCGCTGGCTCTTCCGTCCCCACGACCGCCCAGCAGGGAGTAAGAGACACGCACTCACACACTCACTCACGCTACACAGAGGGAGAGAACTCCGCGAATGGCGTCGGGTCTGATGGCGAAGGCAGCCTTTTTCTTAAACTGACCAGCTTCAGAGAGTTAAATGGCACTACATCCCACCGAAGACGTGGACCCGGGCTTCTCTCCCTCTAAACCGTACACATCACGATTGTACCGCGGCTTCCTTAGAGGTAATGTAAATATTGTATAAACTATCATACACAACAAACTACCATTTCTACACACACAACACCACACTCCATAAACACATATGTAAATGCGAGATGATGTGCTTCGAGGGGGATATCATCCCGCATAAATACAAGACTATTATAACCACTACACATGTTACGGGCGGCTAAAACACAATAATGTAAACATCACGCAAATCCAATTGTCAGGGGTGGGTATCCAGGTGGAGGGGCAATTAAGTTAACTTAAATAGGGACTTGCATTATGGAAAACAACTTTCAATGTATAACTCATGCCATTCCCACAATGTACTACCAAATTAATGAAAAATGTATATAGCTGTCAGAAACAGTCATGTAAATAATAATCAATAAATACGGCTAGTGGGTAAGTGCGGGGATGAAGGAACCGGGTTGTCCCTGGCGGCTGCGGGTGCGGGGGGTGCTGGGGCCTTGGCTCGGTGTGGTTGCTTGGACTGGCGGACGGGCGCTGGTGTGCGGGGCGGGGGCGTGGCGTGGCTGAACTTCACCTTCCCTCCTTTGCAATCTCAACACAAGAGCATCGCACTCCAAAAAACAAATGTCAATCCGCACCTGGGTTAAGTCCCAGTGACTTTTTCTCGCACTAAATTTCCTTCTTCACCCACCTATTCTTAATTCTATCCCCACTTCCCATTTTCAAAGCTTTTCTATTACATTACCTTACCTTACCTTGGTATATACTGACTGGTTCGACAGCAGCAAACCTTCCCGCATATACCCGTGCAAGAGAGGGAAGGGTGATTTAAAAGGTCAGAGTTCCTCTTTTTTATGGTAAATGTATGTTTCGTCGACATAAAGTAATTGCTTTTCGATGTACGCGTGGGTTTTTTTTTCATATCAAACAGTTTTGGAGGTAAAAAGAAAATTAGATTATGAGCTTGTAGGAATGGATTGTAGAAACCTTTTTCTTTGTGTGTGTGTGTGTGTGTGTGTGTGTATAATTCACCTCGGTCGCCTACTGGTCACCCAGCCAGTCTTTCCCATTACGGAGCGAGCTCAGAGCTCATAGACCGATCTTCGGGTAGGACTGAAACCACAACACACTCCACACACCGGGAAAGCGAGGCCACAACCCCTCGAGTTACATCCCGTACCTATTTACTGCTAGGTGAACAGGGGCCACATATAAGAGGCTTGCCCATTTGCCTCGCCGCCTCCGGGACTCGAACCCGGACCCTCTCGAGTGTGAGTCGGGCGTGCTAACCACTACACTACGCGGTGTGAGTGTGTACTATTTTTTATCACTATTATTCTTATTATATTATTATT
>NC_059300.1:1537256-1647256 GCF_017591435.1 Portunus trituberculatus | reverse complement strand
GTGGTTGCTTGGGTGGTGATATAGGCTCTAATAAGGGTACCACTATTAATAAAATTGCCTGCGCCACTAATAGGAAGAAGCTTAACAGCGCTTCCCACATATATTCTTCAAGTATGCCCTACAGGCGCTATAGGCAATAACAAAAACAAAGTAGAAGTAGTAGTAGTAATGATAATAATAGTAATAATGATGATAATAATAATAATAACAATAATGATAATATTTTTTTATACACAAGGAAGAGACTCAAGAGCAAAAACAAGCTCAGGATAAAAAAGAAAAAATCTTTCACTTTTCTTTCACATTAAAAAAAAGAAGAAAAAAAAAACGTGGAGAAGGAAATAAAGTAAATGTAGAATGACAAGACCAGAGACATTTTTCACACTCTCAAGCAGTTAAAAGCCTGTTCCAAACAAAGAACCATTTCCATCACTCCCGCAACGTTAAAAACTAACCCTCAACACATCTCATGCCCACTGTCATCACGAAAGAACCATGGCTACGAAAGTGTTATATCCCAATACTCAAGAACGATAAAAATCCCTAAATACTAACTTGCAACAGTTCACAAGAATGCGACGTATTTCTCAGTTTTTTCGGAAGCCTTCTATACCTCTCTCTGCAAGCAGCCTGGAGTTCATACAGAAGAAGACCTCGCAGCCTGCTTTCTCCTGCGGAAATTTGAGTACATAATACGGAATTATGAATTAATGTAGTCACCGAACGATTTCATTATAGTTCATTATGGCAACATCATGCTTACGAGTACCTACATCAAGGTTATGAGTATGTTTCCATAATCTCGCTAGTATTCCTTCTTTTATTAAGTGACCAAATTCACGCATGTTATTAGTTGATTGGTATAATGTACTCTCTTTATAAATCCCCATTTTCTTTTTTACAGACAAATAAATCTTAAAAGAGAGAGAGAGAGAGAGAGAGAGAGAGAGAACGTATTCCCGTAACCAATTTTTATTGTTTGGGTCGCCAAGAATGCAATGATACATCCTTGGTTCCCCATGACTTCGTTAATATTATGATTATTAGTAGTATGTATTAGTAGGAGTAGTACAATTAATGTTATAAATCAAACCTGGAGAAAATAAGTCTGCCAGCGCTAGTACTTCACGACAAAGGGTCTCTTTTCTCTCCAAAAGATCTTTGGAAAGGTCCTTCAAGTTTGGCTGTTGCTGTTGAGTCTGGCTTCCTCCACGACCGTACATCTGCGCTAGAGCTAACTTTACGTCGCTCCTGTAGTAGTGGTTCTCACTCAGCTTGGATGATGAGGCTTTCAAAAATGCTTCTGAAGAATTCAGAGAATTTTCCTTAAGCATCACAAGTTTTTCTCCCATTTGTTTCAAAAACTGTTCCACATGTTCAACGCTCAGAGTGGCTGGACAAGAATTACATGCCCAGATATCAGGATCAAGAGGCGAAGGGGACGGCAGCATCAGACCTCCGGTACATTTGACACACCGCAGGCTGCTGAGATGCGTTCCAAACTCAGTGGGATCGAAGCACCGATCACACGAACACTTGAAATACTTGGTGGTGGTGAGGTGCAACTGCCTGTTGGCCGTGCCCCACATAGGATCTGAATAGGATGTAGAAATGTGGCTGCCTTTTGGTATCTTCACTGCCGCCCTGATAACCAGATTGAGCTGTGCATCGAAGGTCCGCGTGGTGTTAGGAATACAGTTATGTTCCACCAGACATCCTTTGCCATACAGTCCTATAATGTTCGGTCCTGGAATCTCAAAACCATTGACATCAATTATTCCACATATTTTGTGTATTTCATCTTCTTCAAATGTGGTGATTTTAAGATACTGCTTCATGAAGTCCACGACATTGACTTGATTCACCTCGTGGACGTCAGTAGTACGACGCTGCTCCATGTGGGCCTCCATTTGGGTGAGGGAAACCCAGCGTGTGGGATCGTGTTGCTTGAGCCACAAGCATCGCAGGGGTGTGATGCACTCATACATCTGGTTCACCTGCATAAACTTGTGCACCTGAACCTTCGATGTCCTTCGGAAATTAAAAGAAGTTTACAATAAAATATGATGCCATCACCACTGACATATCGAATCATTCCTACTCGACAGATTACGAATTAATAACACCGAAATTATGTTCATTACATGAGCTGAAACTTATTGTGGAACAAAATTATGTTTGTGCCTCTAAAACCTTCCATGGTGCGTGCGTGACATTTCCATAACGCAAACTTGAAGGTGAACATGATATAGATTAACAAATAACTAACCTGTTTCTTGAGAATTGACATTCTGCTTTGTGAAGATCGTTCTCTTGGCACTCAGGACCACACAGAGGCCAGCCACACATTGTACAGGAGTATGTACCATTGACAGGGGTGAAACAACCCAGACATACAGGCACCGTCACCTGTACAAGAGCAGCACTGTGCTAATACTATACGCATCAAAACTGACAAATAGAGAAATCTAATGGAACAATCTAATATCGTTGATGGGAAATGGTAAGGTAGCAAACTAAACAAAAATTACTTTCGGTACTCGTTTCATATAGCAAAAACAAACAAACAAACAACTATTCAAATTATGACGGATGAAAAAGAATTGAATTTCTATCTTACCTGACGAGGACCCAACACTAAAGGGGAATCCTTCAAGATGATTTCCCCCGGCAGGATGTCCCGCGATGCCTCTAAATACCGACCCAGGTTTTCTGACTGGCACACCCTGAGTTTAACAGAAATAGGGATTATACAAGTCTTTCTTGATAAAGAAGTTTGGGATGTTTTAGTCATGTGACACACACACACACACACACACACACACACACAGTGGTTAGAGCGCTGGCTTCACAAGCCAGAGGACCGGGGTTCGATTCCCCGGCCGGGTGGAGATATTTGGGTGTGTCTCCTTTCACGTGTAGCCCCTGTTCACCTAGCAGTGAGTAGGTACGGGATGTAAATCGAGGAGTTGTGACCTTGTTGTCCCGGTGTGTGGTGTGTGCCTGGTCTCAGGCCTATCCGAAGATCGGAAATAATGAGCTCTGAGCTCGTTCCGTAGGGTAACGTCTGGCTGTCTCGTCAGAGACTGCAGCAGATCAAACAGTGAAACAGTGAAACACACACACACCGCGTAGTGTAGTGGTTAGCATGCTCGGCTCACAACCGAAAAAGCCCGGGTTCGAATCCTGGGCGCGGCGAGGCAAATGAGCAAGCCTCTTAAAGTGTAGCCCCTGTTCACCTAGTAGTAAGTAGGTACGGGATGTAACTCGAGGGATTGTGGCCTCGCTTTCCCGGTGTGTGGAATGTGTTGTAGTCTCAGTCCTACCCGAAGATCTGAGCTCGCTCCGTAATGGGAAAGGCTGGCTATGGTGACCAGCAGACGGTGACCAGCAGACACACACACATAAAGGTCCTGAAACACGGAATCCAACGGGATGTATAGCATAATGCCTGGCGCAACATATGGAAATAAGAATATGGCAGAATATAATATGGAGATCGGGGAAGGAAAGAAGAAAGCTCATTACTCGTTCCAAAATTACAAAGGAAATCTTTGAAATGGTTGCTAATTGAGTTCTAGAGATTTCCTGATGTTGCTCTCTTATAACAGTTCTAGTTATAGAGAGGATGAAAATTAGAAACAAACAGAAAGTGTTACGCTTCTGAAAAGATGTATGGGTGAAAATATTGGTTAACTCTTGCCTTTGTGAGATGGACAGCCTAGGGATGAGACTAAAGAGCGCGGTTACACGGGGCAATTTGCGGCTGCTTGCAGCAGCGTTTGTGCAGCAGCCGACTGCGAAATGCAGCTGCATTTCGAGCAACTGGGAAACCGCTTTGTCTGTTTGATGATCGGTTGCTTACCCGGCAATTTTCTGGGTCAAATGAGAACAACTATCAATACAAAATTGAAAATAAGAGAAATGTTGGAAAGTGTTTTAGCATTAACTACTGACTGTACCATTATATACAATAAATAGGAAGAATATTTAAATGTATCTATGAAAATAAATGTAGAAAATAGATGCAGAATTGGTTTGTTTACATCGTCACTGAGGTAGCCAGACCGCAGTCGCTTCTTTTTTTTCCTTTTAATCAAATTTCCAATTACAACAGCCATCTTGTTGGAGAGCTCCATCTGTCTTGTATATATTTTGATGCAGTGGGTAATAAGTCAACGGCTGTTTTCCACCGTGTGAATGTTATCGAGTTAAACCTGCCATCTACTCCAGCAACTGACCGGTGCAAGCAGCCACGAATTGCCCTTGATTAAATTGTCCTTAATTAAACAGAAAATATGCCGCAACATGGCAGGAATGAGAGAGGCATGCAGTTGAGTTTAGAAATGCTTTAACCATGTATCCACCGCTACAAGATGGTAAGAGGTACAACACTGCAGTGAAGAGTGAGAGATTGAGGACAGTCTGCTAAAGGAGGAGAGTTGATGAATAATAAATCTAATGATTCCATCCTTCTTACAGGATATGTGAGGGTAACTCCAGCATATGGGAGCCTCAGACCATACAAGGTCAGGTCATGCTCCTCTGCAGACTTAACATCTCAAAGGAAACTTTAGGTGACACAGAACTCTCAATTTCAGAACAATGCGTGGTAAAAAGTTAATCCCGAAAAGGATTCTTAAAAGAATGCGACAATTATGATGATGTTGAGTCTTCTTTATTTGTTTTTATTTTTGTTATTATTTTTCTAAATATTCATTCCTAGTGATGGCCCTGCCGCAGTCTCTGAATCATTAATCTCGATTGAGTTTCGGCATAAAGAAATAAAATTAGCCAAACTTACATGGTAATAGGTGGTTTAGTGGTGCACGTTACGTACCTGTAAGGACTGCATTCGGTGCGGTGAGTCTTCCAGTGCTGCTTCTGATGATCCTTGCTGCAGTAAGCTGTGAGGTGACACTTTCCACACCTCTGGCTGGCTGGGCAGCCGCATACAGCACACGCTCCCACTACCATCTTGCGGTAAACGTCACCAGGAGGCTGAAGTATTGGTGTGAGAAGTTAATGTATACGTATCTAATCGTGTCGCGATTCTATGATGGTAAATGCGAAGTTTTCTCTCGCATTGTTTTAGCTGTAATGGCAAACTATCTAAAAAAAACTCAACATGAGCTATTATTGTATTCGTGCCAGTGTCAAGCAAATATAAGAATGCAAATGTAACCAGTACATGTGTCTTATTCTGAAGCACACATAACCTCATTATAATATAGCTTTTAGTATCATCAAACGTGTCACACTAAACGTTGCGTCATTCATCCACGGAAATATGTCACCAAGTGTTAACTTTTGCGGTAGATTTTCCACCTTGTTTAAACAGAGGTAGCTACGTGTGACAACAAACTCGGAGGACGTGCACTACTAATAAAAAAACTTTATACTGATATATTACAGAATCAATAGTTTATGCAGCCTAACAATGAATAAGTAGTCAATCAAATATGGAAATAAACATAGAAAAACTATCATGGTACAATGAACTCATGGAGTCGCCATTCGTTTTCAGAATCCGTCATGCATAGTTTGGCAGGAGAGGCGTTCAAACTGTAACTTAACGAACAGCACCTGTAGAAACACCGATTGTAGGTCCGTAAGCTAATTGCCTCTTAAAGTACCAATGGAATAGTATAAACTACAGATGGATTGATGAAGCTGAAATATGATAGAAAATACCTTTTTAACACAAGGAAATGCTGCTTTGTGATAGACTGTATGCTTCAGTACTATGGTGCAACAGTGCCACGCTTTGTCATAAAATTTCGATGTCAATGAGCATACATACAGTACGAGGATGAGCACTACCTCTCGCACACAGACGGCAGCACCCGACTAATGAAGGGGCGCGGTGCCAGTGCCAAAACCGACATTCGTCACGCCGCGAGAGTTATTAAGGTATATTAAAAACTCTATCGCCACAGAATCTCGAAGTCTTTCCTATATGACGAAGTTTTATGAAACTGCTTTTTTTTTCAAGATAACAACAATGATCTAGTGCACAGAACAATACACTACATTTCGTTTGTGAGTTCTCTGTCATGACTCACAAAAAATTTAAGTTTCTTCTCTTAAAATTCTAATTTACTTTTATCAGTAATTGCACTAATCGCAGAAGAGCAAAAAATTGTACAGAACTATCCAGATAATGACTTACGTTGCTGTTTGTTGATCCTTTATTTGTAAATGTAGCTATTATTTTTCCTTTAAAGATGCAGACGCACGTCAGGCGGCAGCATCAAGCCGGTCACCTACTGTTAGAAGTACAGCCCGGCCACCGGCGGGCCATGAGCCAAAATAGAACTCTGGGAGGTAGTCAGGTGGGCGAGGGTGCTCGCATTGTCTGTTGCCAATGCCAGCACCCCAGCATATTGTGTATTTAATATTCAATAAAGAAGACAAGCTGTTGAACATAGAGATCCGTCGCAGGCGATACTTGTGCCGGTGCCTCAATCGCAGCACCATGCTGATCACCAGCAGAATCGATCAGTAAGTTTGCTCATCACGAGCATAAACAGCGCCGCTTGTTGCCGAGATTCTAATTTGATTACAATATGTTTCATGATTCCAGTGCCTTGTGATGGAGATCATTTTAAATAACTATAGCCTTGCGAAACTACTTTTCTTACCATTACTTATCTGCTGTGTATTGTTAACGTCTTCAGTACCATGACGCGTTTCCGAAGTCATTCTAGTTACTATTTAGTGATTTTATACACCTTCAGAAACTCGTGTGGGTATTAAAATAATGAAAACTTTAGCCATTAATCTTCTGACCTCCATAGACCCTTACTAATGCACATAATATGGTCTATTCGTACACTAATATCAAGGTAAAAATGTGTCTCAGTACGGAAGGGATTACAGACAAGGAAGTTCGAGGAGACAGCACGCGCCTATCCCGCCGTACTAAAAAAAGTGAAACCAGTGGGCAGAGCTTATGAGGCGGTGAGTGGGGCTTACGATCGCAACTTACAACGAAAACATTGCCCTCTCCTGTGTTAAACAATGGTAAATTACCACTTTTTTTTCATTACTATAGGAAAACTAAGAAAGAATTAATGGTTTGACTTATGTAAACCACATTATGATTTTCTAAATATGTCATGTAAACCTGTTATTAACGGTGATAATACGAAATAGCTACAAAATTGAGAAAAATAAAGCAGACCGTTTCCAGGAGGAATTATGGCAAAAAGATTGATTTTCTCGTTTATTACATGGCAAGAAAAAAACAGTGAAGTAAAATTTCAGTGATTAATGCTTTTTGCAGTGATCAGTGACATAAAATCACGTCATTCTAAAATGAAAGCTAGAGAGAGAGAGAGAGAGAGAGAGAGAGAGAGAATTTTAATTAATATATATCTCTTAGAGAGAGAGAGAGAGAGAGAGAGAGAGAGAGAGAGAGAGAGAGAGAGAGAGAGAGAGAGTATTTACGCATTAAGTAATAATTGTTATAGCAAGAAAAATCAACCTTCAGGCCAAGTTTCACCTAACATACAGTTTATTTATCCTTCATATAAATGCACATGTATATGTACATGTTCACATCTACATGCACATGTATATTCACATGTGCACATGACCTTGTTCAGTCATATATTTGCCCCAAAGACAGCTTCTCAATTTTTACTTAAGTCCATCAAAGCTGGAAAACACTGTATTATCTAATTTGTATGTATGATTTACCGTCTAGATTTTCCTGGCACGGTATGCCACGACTATTACGAGTCTTTTAAGGTCACATATATAGTAGGCAGCCTCGAAACATGGACATAAGACAGAAAATATGGAGCGTAACTCAGGCGTTCCCATGCATTTTCGATGGGCGGCTGGTAATGTTTTGGGCAAGGAGGTTATATTGAAGGAGGAAGGCAAGCTAAAAAACAAAAAAAATAAAGTCAGTGGGCGGAGCTTACGATCGCAACTTAAACCCAAAACATTGCCCTCTTCCGTGTTAAACAATGGGAAATTGACACTTTCTTTTTCATTACTAGAGAAAAATTAAGAAAGAACTCATGGTTTGACTTATGTAAACCACATTATAGTTTCCTAAATATGTCATTTAGACCTGTTATTAAAGGTGTTAATGCACAAGAAACAAATAGTGAAGTAAAATTTCAGTGACTGATGCTTTTCCAAGGCACAGTGACATAAAATCACACATCACTCTAAATGAAAGCTATAAAGAGAGAGAGAGAGAGAGAGAGAGAGATTTTGACGTGTTAAGTAATTGCTATACCAAGAAAAATCAACCTTCAGGCCAAAGTTTACTTATCCTTCATTTAAATGCACATGTAGTATATGTACAGTTGCGGCCTGTAAACTCCTTGCCAGTCTTAGCCCATATATTTTCCAGTAGCGATATCTGGCAGATCTACACCAGGTGAAGGCTTCTGGTTCCCTTGGATTGGTTAAACTCCCTCAAAAACTAAGCCTTAAAGCTCCACCCACTTGACCCTCCCCTCCTGGTCCATGCCCTGTCCCTCCCCGTGACCTCAGAATGTCACCACCCCATTGTGCGTGTGTGTGTGTGTGTGTGTCTGATCTTTATTTTTATTTGATTTTCTCAATTCACGTAGCAAATGTAGCATAGCAATCTCTCTGATCTTCCTCTTTCTCCTCCTCCCCATCCTCCTCCTCCTCCTCCTCCTCCTCCTCCTCCTCCTCCTCCTCCTCCTCCTCCTCCTCCTCCTCCTCCTCCTCCTACTCCACTACCACCAGCACCCTCATCCTCCTCCTCCTCCACCCTCATCCTTCATATATATATATATATATATATATATATATATATATATATATATATATATATATATATATATATATATATAGAGAGAGAGAGAGAGAGAGAGAGAGAGAGAGAGAGAGAGAGAGAGAGAGAGAGAGAGAGAGAGAATTTAATATTTCCTTTTCAGCATTGAAATTTTAATATTGAAATCAATATGATATTCATATATTGATATTGTATAGTAGAGTTTACAAATGTCAAAGACTTCAAGGTGGTGGTGGTGGTGGTGGTGGTGGTGGTAGCAGTGGTATAGTAATGGAAGCAGGAAGGATTAACAAAATATTTCACACTTTTTACGACTTTGAGTCTTTCGCCTCTTGACCTAAGGAAGAAGCTTATCAGGTCGTCACCTCAATGGATTAAATCACTCTCTCTCTCTCTCTCTCTCTCTCTCTCTCTCTCTCTCTCTCTCTCTCTCTCTCTCTCTCTCTCTCACACACAATTATCATTGTTATTATGAATATTGTTATATGATTTTCACTTATTATTTTTGCTACTACAACTACTACTACTACTACTACTACTACTACTACTACTACTACTACTACTACTACTACTACTACTACTACTAGTACTACTACTACTACTACAATTTTAGTGTTTTATGACATTATTATTATTATTATAATTACGATTATTACAATTGTTTTATTATTATATTTTTCATCAATAATTAGTATGGTAATCTCTCTCTCTCTCTCTCTCTCTCTCTCTCTCTCTCTCTCTCTCTCTCTCTCTCTCTCTCTCTCTCTCTCCATCTTATTTGCATTTCTGTTCTTATTTGTTCTTGAAACTTTTATTTTCTATATAAATTACATTAGGCAGAACAATAAGTTTACTGAAACTACTTCCTGTACTACTACTACTGCTGCTGCTGCTGCTGCTGCTGCTGCTGCTGCTACTACTACTACTACTGCTGCTGCTGCTGCTGCTGCTGCTGCTGCTGCTGCTACTACAACAACAACAACAACAACTACTACTACTACTACTACTACTACTACTACTACTACTACTACTACTACTACTACTACTACCACTGTTTCTACTACATCTACTACTACTACTACTACTACTACTACTACTACTACTACTACTACTACTACTGTTACTGACTACTGCTACTTCTACTACTACTACTCTTACTTTTACTTACTATTTCTACTACTTTTACGACTACTACTACTACTACTACTACTACTACTACTACTACTACTACTACTACTACTACTACTACTACTACTACTACTACTACTACTACTACTAATACTAATGATAGTGAAAGGCATGAATTAAAGAAATTATTTGATAAAAAAATGTTATATTCAATATTCAGTCCAGCCTCCCTGGTGAGTAATAACGCTTTGAAGGCGGTCTGGTAGAGAAGTTTCTAATCGTTGGGTTAATCCAGGTCGTGTGTGTGTGTGTGTGTGTGTGTGTGTGTGTGTGTGTGTGTGCTAGTGTGCGTACGTGCTTGTGTGCGTGTGTGAACGCGTGCGTATGTGTGTGCATGTGTGCGTGCGTGTGCCTGTTTGATGACCTAAGCTTTTTGAGAAATGGTGGCATTACGGGGAAAAAAACTGAACTCATCAAATCAACTTACTTCCCTTCTCGATACCGGAAAATATTGTATGGCAACTGAAAGCACCTCTCAAATTAGAGTTTAAATATGACAGGTCCCATAAGTGCAGGCGTGAAGAGGGGAAAAAATAAATCCTCCATTTGCACTCTAGTGTCACTGATTTAATTCACTTAGGTTTTCAACCTAACGACTTCAGTGAGGTCAGTAGCCACTACTTCTTAGGGTAAGGCGGGTAGTAGTAGCAGTAGCAGTAGTAGTAGTAGTAGTAGTAGTAGTAGTAGTAGTAGTAGTAGTAGAAAACAAGAAATAAGATAACGAATTATTATTATTACTATTGTTATTATGATTATTATCATCATTATTATTATTATTATTATTATTATTATTATTATGTACATGTCGACACTTATAAATGCACATATATATTCACATGTGTACATAACCTTGTTCAGTCGTACGTTTATCCGAAAGACGGCTTCCCACCTCTCACCCAAGTCCACCAAAGCTGGAAAATACTGTATTATCTCATTTGTATGTATGATTTACCGTCAAAATCTTCGTGGCACAGTATGCCATGACTATTGTGAGTCTATTAAGGTCACATATATGGTAGACATCCTCGAAACGCGGACATAAGACGGAAAATGAGGAGCGTAACTCGGGCGTTCCCTTGTATTTTCAATGGGCGGTCGGCAATGTTTTGGGTGTAATAGCAAGGCCGCCTGGAGACAAGGCCAGATCATAACATAACATAAATAATAGGATAACAAAGGGCCACCAGGGCCCATCTAGGTTATCCTGTATCAGTCGCACAGTGACCTCGTCATCAGTACTTAAAGATACACTTACAAGATCATAGTTTCGCGGGTCTCCTGATACGTCATCAGCCAACGATCGGCTACCGGTCTTCGCTTCAGTTAGTTTTGAATGGACAGCGGTGTGGTATACTCAAGGCCGCCTGGAGAACACTCTTCGCGCGACTTACTTTCCATTATAAAACTACTTGTGACAATGCCTGCTTCGCGCGACTTACTTTCCATTACAAAACTACTTGTGACAATGCCTTCTACTTGCTGTGTACCTTACTGCAAAGGCAATTACAAAACTGGTCCAAGAGTGAGTGTATACTGATTCGGAGGAAATGGTTACAAGCCATCAGGAGGAAGCATTTCACTCCAACTCATCACAGCAGGGTAAGCACTATACAGGTATTTGTTGTTTTGCATGATCTACTTGCTAAGTTACGAATTGGGTGCTTTCCTGTTATTGCCCCACCACTAATTTTAGATTAGGTTAGGTTAGGTTAGAAAATTAGTTAACCTAACCTAACCTATATTAACCTATCCTAACCTAAGATAAAGAAAATCAAATACAATAGAAAAATCAGAAAATTAGTTGTGGGACAATAACAGGAAAGATACTCTTTAAAAAATTAAAGCAAAGATACAAATTTATTACCTTATTATGAAATTTGTTTATACTGACTACATTATGAGTAAAAGCTACTAACTTAAATCTTAAAAAATAATACATTAACTGTAATTAAATACATGTATAAGATGCTTAAAATAGGTAAAGATTTGTGAATATTGAAACTAATGAGAAATATACAGAGTATTTAAGAAGAGATAGAGTGTGAGAGAAGGGAGAAATATATAGAGAAAAAAATAATACATAAATATTTCTAGCTGTTAATACTTATTATTGCAGTAATAGTGCTATGTGTTACTGAGATCATTATTTAACACAAACTGTTTAAGTTAGTGTTTGAATGTAGCAATGCTGCAGTTATGTGGTACATGTCTTGCAATATTATTTCATATTATTGCACCTTTATATCTAAATGTTTTCTGCATCATGGCTGTCCTACATAATGGTACATGAATTGAAGTGAACCTGATGATTCTTGAGAAACATCATATAATTGAATATTGGGGGCAAACACCTGTTGCTGTATCTATACATTAGCTTACTGACAGTGAATATATACATTTTATGGAGAGGCAGTACTTGTAGTTAAAGGAATAGTGGTGCAGTATGATCCCTGTAATTTGCAGATGGAGTAATCCTGATAGTTTTTTTCTGCATTTTGAATAAAGAATTAATATGGCATCTGCTTGCACGACCTCTATTCCATATAGTAGGTAAGGGTATATAAAGCTATTATATATTACAATGAGGGTTGACTTACACAAAAATTTCCTAGGTTTGACTAACATTCCAATTCCTTTGGCAATTTTGGTTTTAGTTACCGTACTCTGACATGCTCAGACCAAGATAAAGTTGTATCAATCATAACCCCTTATTGGAGCATTTACAGTTTTTTATGGCCTCTGCTACTGCTTTAAAAACTCTGGATAATCCAAGCTACATGTAGGTACCTTAATTGAGTGCAATTACCTATCCAAGCATTCTGTGATAATCCAAGCTTTGAAATTAAAATTATACACTAAGTTTGTCTGTACTCAGGCAATGTGACTTTGCTAGAAGATTATTAGGATTATGTTATTAGTTACCTTATTATTATTATTATTATTATTATTATTATTATTATTGTTATTATCTATATTTTATTATTGCTTATTACTAGAGTTTTCTCTATACAGAGCAATTGTATAGACTTGTGATGGATCGAATAGTTATTAACAATATGTACTATGTGTTTCTAAAGAACTTTTCGTTTAATATTTGATAACCTATCCTTGAGCGTTTTGTTCTACAATAATATGTGTGTGTGTGTGTGTGTGTGTGTGTGTGTGTGTGTGTGTGTGTGTGTGTGTGTGTGTAGGAGTTTACCGGGTATGTAAATAGAGAAAAGGAAATGAAAATGTAAGTGCAGTACTAAATATCTTCATTATAACATAACACATTACATTATGTAAACTTAAAAGTGAGAAAACAACAGGTTAGTAAGCTATAAACATTAGGGGAATGATGGGAGACGAGTTGTAGGTCACTGGTAAACACCATAGCCAGCTGCGAGCGGGATAAATCGTCGGGATGTGACGTCACAGGGATGTGGACCAGCCTTGTTCTCCAGGCGGCCTTGGATAGGCGCGTGGCGTCTTTATCAATATAACCTCCTTGGTATTATGAAAAAGTAGTTTGGCGATTTTTTTTCTTGATCGTATAGGTATATACAAGGAACACCACACAGAAATCTTTGTTATGCAGCGCGTTTTGCTGTAAAATAGCACGTTTCTAGCAACTTTGTTACACATTTTGATATAGGGGAGATGGTAACACTGCTACTGGCATCCCCAAACCGCTCAAGCTGATAGGTAAGTGACGGGATGTTAATAGTATGGTAGTGCCGTTAATTATTATGAGTTGTAATTGTCTGAATTTTCACATATATTCTCTATTGTTATAGTATAACATAAGACTATTTAATACATATTACTGGAATTGGAAGAATTTGTGGATTGTTGGATGCAGTGCGCGTACTGCTGCGCCTGTCACCTGTGATCGGATCATCAGAGCTGTGACTGAGCAGCACCAATAATGAAAAGTTCAGTGTTTGAAGGGCTGTCTCGTTCTGCTGTTAAACTTGACATGTATTTTGGCAGAGCCAGAGGGTGATATAGGCCAGGGCTGCTGCTGTGTTGGTGTATGATTGCTGCATACCAATAGGCACCCATGGAATCCAGTGAGTACTGAGTAACCCACCACTGTGGATGAACAGCAGCACCAAGCCAGTGGTAAGCAATGTATAACTATAAGTATGAATACATTAACCTTTTTATCTGTTCGCATAAGCCCAGGCCAGATACCGTCTGCAAAGAGAAGTAGGGCTCACTGTTAACAAGTGTAACCAACCCACAGGTTTGAAAAAATAGCTGATGAGGGACGGGTTGTTAATTTAACTTATTTCGTAGGAATATTCATGGTAACTTGCGCAATGTGTGTGTGTGTGTGTGTGTAATATATATATATATATATATATATATATATATATATATATATATATATATATATATATATATATATATATATATATATATATATATATATAAGAACAGAGGGTAGATATGCCATATGACCCTATTTCCTAATTTTTTGCAAAAATGAGCCAAATACTGCTTCTTACCATCAAACAAATTATCATGATGCTACAGGTGACTCAGAAAATTACTCCTCATTCCTCAGTCAAGCTTTTGTACAGGCAACTCCTGTACAGAAAAAAAATGGCAAACAGAAGACAATTACCACATTTTTGCATTACTAATTTCTACATTTAGCACACCATATTTTCTCCAGGAATTTTTCACAGGTTCCCAACAGCAATACCATCCATTCTCTTCCTGCCTTATCCACTCTGTCATTCCTAGTTTCCTCATCACCACTTGTATAATTTCATTCTGGTCTCCAGGACACTTCACACACTCCATTATCACATACTCCACTGTGTCATGCTCTTCCATGGCTCACATATGGCACACTTAGCTGCAGGACTCAAATAATCTAACGCCTTGTATTCACATCCACACACTGTACTCTCGCTCAAAAGAGATCACCCAGGCTACCTTCATAGCACATTTCATACGCTGTGGTCTCTTTCCATCTGTACCACCCTAAAGTACTCTTTTGTTTCATTTTATTCTCCCATTCACTAATTACATTATATTTCACTTCTCTGTCTATCTTACTCTTCCATTTTCTTACATTCCATTCTAAATTCTCTGAATTTCTTAAAATCGTATGTAACCACTCTTAATGTGCATCCACACATGCTGCTCTAAAGCCCAAATAATTTCCAAGCCGCTCTGTACTACCATCTTGACACACTTCTTCCTTGACCTGATACTCCTAACATTCCACTATTTCTCACTATTCTTGCATCATTCATTCACTCTAATCTAGTCTCATATCTCAGTGTTGCCTACATGTCTGTCTCTCCCGAAAGCCTCCATCACTGCATGCCTTGTTAAATTCTTACTATCTTATTTTGCCTCACTTTTAACTTCTCCAGTTGATCCCCATTCCTACAATCACATCCATGCGTAATGCTTGGAACAGCCATGCATGCTCTTCTAGGCTTCTTGTAGCATGTCATTTTTACTCACTCTTATCCTGGCTGTACATCCTAGTTCACCCATCCATAGGTTCACCATGCATATCTTTTCATTCTTTGCCTACTCACAACCATTTGGACTAGCCCATATCCCCAGACACTGTAATTCATAAATCTGTTACAACAATTCTCTTCCAGTCTTGCCATTGAATTTTACTTATCCTCAAACCTATTCATTATTTTTACCTTGCTTTTCTCATTGCTAAGTCTCACTCCAGTCTCTTCCATACCCTTTACAACATTCATCAAGCTGTGAAGCTCGTCTGCCAATTCGCTCATAAGTCTAGCATCGTTTACGTATATCTTTTATATTATTTTTTATTTATTTATTTTTTATTTTTATTTTTTATTTTTTTACGTAGGGAAGAGGGCCAGCCAAGGGCAAAAAAGAAAGTTAGAAAAAAGCCCACTTGAGTGCTGGCTCTCCAAAGAGTACAAAAAGTGCCAAAACCGTCAGCCAGAATTAGGGGAGCAAATGCCTCGATACCTCCCTCTTAAAAGAAGACAAGTTGTAGGAATTCGGAAATACAGATGCAGGGAGGGAGTTCCAGAGTTTACCAGTGAAAGGGATGAATGATTGAGCATACTGGTTAACTCTTGCATTAGAGAGTTGGACAGAATAGGGATGAGAGGAAGAAGAAAGCCTTGTGCAGCGTGGCCGCAGGAGGAGGGAGGCATGCAGTTAGCAAGATCAGTAGAACAGTTACCATGAAAATAGCGATAAAATATAGAAAGGGATGCAACATTTCGGCGGTGAGAAAGAGACTGAAGACAGTTAGTCAGAGGAGGGAGTTGATGAGACGAAGAGCTTTCGATTCCACCCTATCAAGCAAAGCTGTGTGACTGGAACCCCCCAAACATGCGAAGAGTACTCCATACAGGGACGGATAAGGCCCTTATACAGAGTAAGCAGTTGGAGGGCGAGAAAAACTGGCGGAGACGCCTCAGAACACCTAATTTCATAGAAGCTGTTTTAGCAAGAGATGAGATGTGAAGTTTCCAGTTAAGATTATGAGCAAAGGACAGACCGAGGATATTCATTGTGGAAGAGGAGACAGTTGAGTGTCATTGAAGAAGAGGGATAGTTGTCTGGAAGGTTGTGTCGAGTTGATAGATGGAGGAATTGAGTTTTGAGGCATTGAAAACTACTAGATTTTCTCTGCCCCAATCGGAAATTTTAGAAAGATCGGAAGTCAGGCGTTCCGTGGCGTCCCGCGTGATCTGTTAATTTCCTGAAGGGTTGGACGTCTCTGAAAGAACGTGGAAAGATGTAGGGTGGTATCATCAGCGTAGGAGTGGATAGGGCAAGAAGTTTGGTTAAGAAGGTCATTAATGAATAATAGAAAGAGAGTGGGTGAC
Source organism: Portunus trituberculatus (assembly GCF_017591435.1). Lineage (NCBI taxonomy): Eukaryota > Metazoa > Arthropoda > Malacostraca > Decapoda > Portunidae > Portunus > Portunus trituberculatus. The sequence goes on along the minus strand of NC_059300.1, from coordinate 1,630,441 downwards.
AGGACAGAACCCTGAGGAACACCACTATTAATAGGTTTAGGAGAAGAACAGTAGCCGTCTACCACAGCAGCAATAGAGCGGTCGGAAAGGAAACATGAGATAAAGTTGCAGAGAGAAGGATAGAAGCCGTAAGAGGGCAGTTTTGAAATCAAAGCTTTATGCCAGACTCTATCAAAAGCTTTTGATATGTCTAACGCAACAGCAAAAGTTTCACCGAAATCTCTAAAGAGGATGACCAAGACTCAGTAAGGAAAGCCAGAAGATCACCAGTAGAGCGACCTTGACGGAAGCCATACTGGCGATCAGACAGAAGATTGTGAAGTGACAGATGTTTGAGAATCTTCCTATTCAGGATAGATTCAAAAACTTTAGACAAGCAAGAGATTAAAGCTATAGGACGGTAGTTTGAGGGGTTAGAACGGTCACCCTTTTTAGGAACAGGCTGAATGTAGGCGAACTTCCAGCAGGAAGGAAAGGTAGAAGTCGATAGACAAAGTTGGAAGAGTTTGGCCAGGCAAGGTGCAAGCACAGAAGCACAGTTTTTGAGAACAATAGGAGGGACCCCATCAGGTCCATAAGCCTTCCGAGGGTTTAGGCCAGCAAGGGCATGGAAAACATCATTATGAAGAATTTTGATTGTAGACATGAAATAGTCAGAGGGAGGAGGAGAGGGAGGGACAAGCCCAGAATCGTCCAAGGTGGAGTTGTGAGCAAAGGTCTGAGAAAAGAGTTCATCAGGATGAAATAAAGGAGGAAAAGATGAAGAAGTGAAGTTATTTGAGATGTTTTTTGGCTAGATGCCAGAAATCACAAGGAGAGTTTGAGTTTGAAAGATTTTGACATTTCCTATTTATGAAAGAGTGTTTGGCAAGTTGAAGAACAGACTTGGCAGAGATATAAAGTGCATGAGATTCAGGAGATGGAAGGCTCAAGTACCTTTTGTGGGCAACCTCTCTATCATGTATAGCACGAGAACAGGCTGAGTTAAACCAAGGTTTAGAAGGTTTAGGTTGAGAAGAAGAATGAGGAATGTACGCCTCCATGCCAGATACTAACACCTCTGTTATGCGTTTAGCACAAAGAGATGGGTCTCTGACACGGAAGCAATAATCATTCCAGGAAAATCAGCATAATACCTCCTCAGGTCCCCCCAACTGGCAGAGGCAAAACGCCAGAGGCACCTTCGCTTTGGAGGATCCTGCGGAGGGATTGGAAAAATAGGACAAGATACAGAAATGAGATTGTGATCGGGGGAGCCCAACGGAGATGAAAGGGTGACAGCGTAAGCAGAAGGGTTAGAGGTGAGGAAGAGATCAAGAATGTTGGGCGTGTCTCCAAGACGGTCAGGATTGCATGATACGGCAAGGCTTTCAAACTTGCAAAAAGTTACCTGGATCAAACTTCGTTAAACAAGTAGATGGTAGTAAAATTAAACCTTCGTTGTAGCGAAATTTCGTTGTGTGAACCTTCGTTGAACGGGGTTTGCATGTACTTCTTTATCCGGTTAATTCACAGTTATGGTATTTGGAAATTACTACCCTCGATTTGATATACGGTAAGAAAAATTCACAGATACGGTATCTGCTTATGTCATGCCTAAACCTGCTGTTTTTCTATTTGTATTATTGCATCCAAACAGTGAGTAATTGTTCGGGATGTTTAATTGTTTACAGCAATGTGGAGAGTTTGATGAACACTCCAGCTAGCCCAGTGTCCACAAGCGATATGTAAACAACAGGAAACCTCAGGCATTAGGCCAAAGTGCCTGAATGTTCCGCCAAAAGTCAGCTGTCAGTGAACACTGAGCTGAGGTGGCACGGGAAGTGTGACGTGGATGACGTCACAACAACAATCAGTCTCTTCCCGTGTTTCCCATTAAACACAAGTGAAATCCTTACGTGTGTTTTTGTAGATAATATCACGATGCCAAAATGTTCTGCAGACACTGCTGGAGTGGACAAGGCAAAGCGAAAAAGTAGTCTGTCCACTCAGCGGAAGATGAGTAACGAGTGAAATCCCTACTGTCCCTTAGTCTCGAGAGAGACATCATCTGATAGAATACATGGTGAGTAAAAGGTAAATAAAACATTTTCTGTTTATTTCTTTTTTTCATGGTAACTTGCAATGTGTGTGTGTGTGTATATATATATATATATATATATATATATATATATATATATATATATATATATATATATATATATATATATATATATATATATATATAAGAACAGAGGTAGATATGCCATATGACCCTATTTCCTAATTTTTTGCAAAAATGAGCCAAATACTGCTTCTTACCATCAAACAAATTATCATGATGCTACAGGTGACTCAGAAAATTACTCCTCATTCCTCAGTCAAGCTTTTGTACAGGCAACTCCTGTACAGAAAAAAAATGGCAAACAGAAGACAATTACCACATTTTTGCATTACTAATTTCTACATTTAGCACACCATATTTTCTCCAGGAATTCTTTCACAGGTTCCCAACAGCAATACCATCCATTCTCTTCCTGCCTTATCCACTCTGTCATTCCTAGTTTCCTCATCACCACTTGTATAATTTCATTCTGGTCTCCAGGACACTTCACACACTCCATTATCACATACTCCACTGTGTCATGCTCTTCCATGGCTCACATATGGCACACTTAGCTGCAGGACTCAAATAATCTAACGCCTTGTATTCACATCCACACACTGTACTCTCGCTCAAAAGAGATCACCCAGGCTACCTTCATAGCACATTTCATACGCTGTGGTCTCTTTCCATCTGTACCACCCTAAAGTACTCTTTTGTTTCATTTTATTCTCCCATTCACTAATTACATTATATTTCACTTCTCTGTCTATCTTACTCTTCCATTTTCTTACATTCCATTCTAAATTCTCTGAATTTCTTAAAATCGTATGTAACCACTCTTAATGTGCATCCACACATGCTGCTCTAAAGCCCAAATAATTTCCAAGCCGCTCTGTACTACCATCTTGACACACTTCTTCCTTGACCTGATACTCCTAACATTCCACTATTTCTCACTATTCTTGCATCATTCATTCACTCTAATCTAGTCTCATATCTCAGTGTTGCCTACATGTCTGTCTCTCCCGAAAGCCTCCATCACTGCATGCCTTGTTAAATTCTTACTATCTTATTTTGCCTCACTTTTAACTTCTCCAGTTGATCCCCATTCCTACAATCACATCCATGCGTAATGCTTGGAACAGCCATGCATGCTCTTCTAGGCTTCTTGTAGCATGTCATTTTTACTCACTCTTATCCTGGCTGTACATCCTAGTTCACCCATCCATAGGTTCACCATGCATATCTTTTCATTCTTTGCCTACTCACAACCATTTGGACTAGCCCATATCCCCAGACACTGTAATTCATAAATCTGTTACAACAATTCTCTTCCAGTCTTGCCATTGAATTTTACTTATCCTCAAACCTATTCATTATTTTTACCTTGCTTTTCTCATTGCTAAGTCTCACTCCAGTCTCTTCCATACCCTTTACAACATTCATCAAGCTGTGAAGCTCGTCTGCCAATTCGCTCATAAGTCTAGCATCGTTTACGTATATCTTTTATATTATTTTTTATTTATTTATTTTTTATTTTTATTTTTTATTTTTTTTACGTAGGGAAGAGGGCCAGCCAAGGGCAAAAAAAAGAAAGTTAGAAAAAAGCCCACTTGAGTGCTGGCTCTCCAAAGAGTACAAAAAGTGCCAAAACTGTCAGCCAGAATTAGGGGAGCAAATGCCTCGATACCTCCCTCTTAAAAGAAGACAAGTTGTAGGAATTCGGAAATACAGATGCAGGGAGGGAGTTCCAGAGTTTACCAGTGAAAGGGATGAATGATTGAGCATACTGGTTAACTCTTGCATCAGAGAGTTGGACAGAATAGGGATGAGAGGAAGAAAAAAGCCTTGTGCAGCGTGGCCGCAGGAGGAGGGAGGCATGCAGTTAGCAAGATCAGTAGAACAGTTACCATGAAAATAGCGATAAAATATAGAAAGGGATGCAACATTTCGGCGGTGAGAAAGAGACTGAAGACAGTTAGTCAGAGGAGGGAGTTGATGAGACGAAGAGCTTTCGATTCCACCCTATCAAGCAAAGCTGTGTGACTGGAACCCCCCAAACATGCGAAGAGTACTCCATACAGGGACGGATAAGGCCCTTATACAGAGTAAGCAGTTGGAGGGCGAGAAAAACTGGCGGAGACGCCTCAGAACACCTAATTTCATAGAAGCTGTTTTAGCAAGAGATGAGATGTGAAGTTTCCAGTTAAGATTATGAGCAAAGGACAGACCGAGGATATTCATTGTGGAAGAGGGAGACAGTTGAGTGTCATTGAAGAAGAGGGATAGTTGTCTGGAAGGTTGTGTCGAGTTGATAGATGGAGGAATTGAGTTTTTGAGGCATTGAAAACTACTAGATTTTCTCTGCCCCAATCGGAAATTTTTGAAAGATCGGAAGGCAGGCGTTCCGTGGCGTCACCGCCTGATCTGTTAATTTCCTGAAGGGTTGGACGTCTCTGAAAGAACGTGGAAAGATGTAGGGTGGTATCATCAGCGTAGGAGTGGATAGGGCAAGAAGTTTGGTTAAGAAGGTCATTAATGAATAATAGAAAGAGAGTGGGTGACAGGACAGAACCCTGAGGAACACCACTATTAATAGGTTTAGGAGAAGAACAGTAGCCGTCTACCACAGCAGCAATAGAGCGGTCGGAAAGGAAACTTGAGATAAAGTTGCAGAGAGAAGGATAGAAGCCGTAGGAGGCAGTTTTGAAATCAAAGCTTTATGCCAGACTCTATCAAAAGCTTTTGATATGTCTAACGCAACAGCAAAAGTTTCACCGAAATCTCTAAAAGAGGATGACCAAGACTCAGTAAGGAAAGCCAGAAGATCACCAGTAGAGCAACCTTGACGGAAGCCATACTGGCGATCAGACAGAAGATTGTGAAGTGACAGATGTTTGAGAATCTTCCTATTCAGGATAGATTCAAAAACTTTAGACAAGCAAGAGATTAAAGCTATAGGACGGTAGTTTGAGGGGTTAGAACGGTCACCCTTTTTAGGAACAGGCTGAATGTAGGTGAACTTCCAGCAGGAAGGAAAGGTAGAAGTCGATAGACAAAGTTGGAAGAGTTTGGCCAGGCAAGGTGCAAGCACAGAAGCACAGTTTTTGAGAACAATAGGAGGGACCCCATCAGGTCCATAAGCCTTCCGAGGGTTTAGGCCAGCAAGGGCATGGAAAACATCATTATGAAGAATTTTGATTGTAGACATGAAATAGTCAGAGGGAGGAGGAGAGGGAGGGACAAGCCCAGAATCGTCCAAGGTGGAGTTGTGAGCAAAGGTTCAGAGAGAAAAGAGAGTGGTGCCATCAGGATGAAATAAAGGAGGAAAGATGAAGAAGTGAAGTTATTTGAGATGTTTTTGGCTAGATGCCAGAAGTCACGAGGAGAGTTTGAGTTTGAAAGATTTTGACATTTCCTATTTATGAAAGAGTGTTTGGCAAGTTGAAGAACAGACTTGGCAGAGATATAAAGTGCATGAGATTCAGGAGATGGAAGGCTCAAGTACCTTTTGTGGGCAACCTCTCTATCATGTATAGCACGAGAACAGGCTGAGTTAAACCAAGGTTTAGAAGGTTTAGGTTGAGAAGGAAGAATGAGGAATGTACGCCTCCATGCCAGATACTAACACCTCTGTTATGCGTTTAGCACAAAGAGATGGGTCTCTGGCACGGAAACAATAATCATTCCAGGGAAAATCAGCATAATACCTCCTCAGGTCCCCCCAACTGGCAGAGGCAAAACGCCAGAGGCACCTTCGCTTTGGAGGATCCTGCGGAGGGATTGGAAAAATAGGACAAGATACAGAAATGAGATTGTGATCGGGGGGAGCCCAACGGAGATGAAAGGGTGACAGCGTAAGCAGAAGGGTTAGAGGTGAGGAAGAGATCAAGAATGTTGGGCGTGTCTCCAAGACGGTCAGGATTGCATGATACGGCAAGGCTTTCAAACTTGCAAAAAGTTACCTGGATCAAACTTCGTTAAACAAGTAGATGGTAGTAAAATTAAACCTTCGTTGTAGCGAAATTTCGTTGTGTGAACCTTCGTTGAACGGGGTTTGCATGTACTTCTTTATCCGGTTAATTCACAGTTATGGTATTTGGAAATTACTACCCTCGATTTGATATACGGTAAGAAAAATTCACAGATACGGTATCTGCTTATGTCATGCCTAAACCTGCTGTTTTTCTATTTGTATTATTGCATCCAAACAGTGAGTAATTGTTCGGGATGTTTAATTGTTTACAGCAATGTGGAGAGTTTGATGAACACTCCAGCTAGCCCAGTGTCCACAAGCGATATGTAAACAACAGGAAACCTCAGGCATTAGGCCAAAGTGCCTGAATGTTCCGCCAAAAGTCAGCTGTCAGTGAACACTGAGCTGAGGTGGCACGGGAAGTGTGACGTGGATGACGTCACAACAACAATCAGTCTCTTCCCGTGTTTCCCATTAAACACAAGTGAAATCCTTACGTGTGTTTTTGTAGATAATATCACGATGCCAAAATGTTCTGCAGACACTGCTGGAGTGGACAAGGCAAAGCGAAAAAGTAGTCTGTCCACTCAGCGGAAGATGAGTAACGAGTGAAATCCCTACTGTCCCTTAGTCTCGAGAGAGACATCATCTGATAGAATACATGGTGAGTAAAAGGTAAATAAAAACATTTTCTGTTTATTTCTTTTGCGCAGTACTTTACTTTATATATATATATATATATATATATATATATATATATATATATATATATATATATATATATGACTATTTTCATGTACAGGCAACCCCCGCTTAACGAAGGTTCACACAACGAAATTTCGCTACAACGAAGTTTTATCCAGGTAATTTTTTCCAAGTTTGAAAGCCCCACCATATCACGTAAGCTGACAGGCTTTTGAATACACCAGCGCCTCTTCCCTTGCTCAACTTACCGCCAAAATGCCCTGCAATGTCGCCTAGTGTTACTAAGAAGACCAGGAAGTCTCTTACTCTCGAAGTTAAGCTGGATATTATTCACAGACACGAGAGAGGCGAGAAAACAAATAGCATTGCTTGCCACGAAGAAGAAGAAGCGTCCAAGTCGCCGGAGTCTCCACCGTCTGTGGCTGATCTCATCATCTCTGCTTTATTTTTTTGGTATTCCATGTAAGATTTCACTTTATGCATTACAAAACAATCCTTTCTTGGGTGGCAAGGTTTGTAAAAAGCTAATAGAAGTGTTGCTTTGTGAACATATATACATATATAAGACAGCAACACCACCTCCAGAGGTGGTGTTCCCAGCAACCTCAGAGCAACCTCGTCACCATCCCTCCAAGCGTTCATGGAAGCCATTTCGCGGCAGGAGATTGCGCTGAGGTTGTTAAAGAATCTTGGATCCAGCTCCAGGAGCGCTAGAGACAGGCGGGGAGCCAGACAATCACAGCGAAGCTGCCGTGTTCGGTCCCTCACCCGGCAAATTCAAACACAGAAAATTCACTAAAACGGATGTGGTTGTACGTTATGCGGACTTTTGGTCTAACTTTATATAGTACGTTAAACCGGAAATTCGTTAGACGAACGTTCGTTAAGCGGAGTATTACTGTATATATATATATATATATATATATATATATATATATATATATATATATATATATATATATATATATATATATATATACATATATACAGTAAATCCTCGTTATACAGTACATATGTGTTCCTGAAAACCTTACCGCATATCGAATTTACCGTATACTGAACCCATTATAACATGTAATAATAGGGAATGCGTTCCAGCATGTTGAAAGTCGCCCCTACAGAAATGAAAATACATGAAAATAATCATAAAAAATATATATAAAAAAAGTAAAGTACTGCACAAAGGAAAAAAACAGGAAATGTTTTTTATTTACCATTCAATCGCCATGTATTCTATCAGATGATGTCCTTCTTGAGGCTAACAGCCGTATTCTTAAACGAAATGTGGGATCCCGACATCCCACACCAAAGCGGTATTCTTAGAGGCCTGGGCCAGTATTCATAAACACACTAAAAGTACACTAATATTTTTTTAGTTTTACTGTCAGCTAAAAGTAATCGGTAAAAGTGTATACATAAAGAGATAAAAAAAATTTTTAGGGAACTTCTACCTAGAAGTAAAAGTAAAGTGGCTAAAAGTAAAAGTAAAATCTAAACCCGCTACATTTGCTACGCTTAGCGCTACAATGCAACTTAAATTGCATATTTTCTCACTTAAATATCATAATGATACATAAAAAGGTACAAAATAATTTTAAAATATCTTTTTTAGCAAAAAAAATGGAATCATGCTTATTTTATGAGTTTAGTTTTGTACATAAGGTGAGTTTGGCCGCTTTGGCGAGATCTCATCCAATGGCTGTATACTCATCAAAACAAAAACAAAGCCACGTTGGAGGCAAGGAAAAGACAATGGAGTTTGAGGACAAGAAGAAGAGGGCTAGGAAGCCCAAGTGGACAAGGGACCAATGTTATTTATTGGCATCCCATGTGGAAGACAATGCTCACATCTTAAAAGACTGGGGGCGCAAGTATGGTGTCAGGAGCCAGCGCTTCATGGCGTAGGTACTGTCACCCAACAAGTGGCAATTGCGTGGCACGATACCTCTTTCGAAGAGTTGCTTCAGTCCAGACTCATTGAAGACTAGCATCATTGACAGAGCCAGGCCACTTTACAACAATGTCAAGTATTCTGTAGTATGTTGCATCAAACACAACTTGTACATTGATGCTATGAAACCGTTTCCGGTTTACATATTCAGCTTCGTGTTCCCTTGGGGCTATAATTCCTATATGAGTGCCATCGACTACACCAACGACACCGGGAAACCCTGCAACTTGCATGAATTGTTCTTGTTTCTGCTGAAGTTCCTGCTGGGTGAGGGGGAAATTGATGAACCTCCGGAAATTGTCTCGTTGTGCAAGGACCTCAAGGGTCTGGGTGATAGCATGGCTAACAGTTGGCTGTGATGTGTCGAAGTCATCGCTACTGCACAACTGCATCTTTCCTGTGGTACCATAAGGTGATGGCCACCTTCATCTCAGGAGAGAGGTCTTTGTTCCAAGCAGTTCGACTCCCTAATGCATCCCTCACAAGATCAGTTACATACAGTATGCCTGCATGGTCAAGTAAAAATCTTTCGATCAGTTGGGAGTAACTGTATTCCGTCAGGAAGTCTCTCCTCTCACAAAAAGTCTGGCGTTGTCGCTGGCGAAGTTGTTGTTGCGCCATCTTGGAGACTTAAAAATACTTTTAAGCTCACTAAAAGGACCCCTCACGACTATTAGCGCTTGGCTACCCGCTAAAAATCTTTTAGGCCTTAAAAGTGTTTATGAATTAAGTTAAAAAAAATTTTAGTGCTAAAAGTAAAATTAGTGGTTAAAAGTTTTTTTTAGCCTGCTAAAAGCGTTTTAGACTTATATGAATACCGGCCCTGGTGCGATGGTGGTGTGGGACTACTCCGCGCTCCAACCCTACAAAATGTAGGAACAAATGTGGTACCAGAGACCCCCTCCCCACAATCATATTGAAAGTGAAGATAACTACTGTAAATATAAAAAATATAGTTTTTTGTCATTTATGTTCTGAAATGTGATCATAGGCATCTCTGTATTCTTAAAGGAAACATGGTATTTCCATATCCCCCTCCTCAAAACATACGCTTTAGAAGAAGCAACTCAACCTCACGGATAGCTGGAACATCACAACAAGGGTGAAGGAAATGCAGCGATCACACCAGCTTTATTTTCTCCCTGATAACCTCTGCAGGTACACATATTGTTGTTTTATAAGGTTCATTACCTTATTTCAAAGAGATCATTACTGTTTTATATGAGAGCCTAGTATATATATGCTTTTATTATATAGATATTGTAACAGGTAAATCAGCTGTCAAAACAAGGTGAGAAACATTGTATGCTTTTCTTTTCAGCATGTTTCCACATTTACGTGATCTTGATCGTAAACACCAACGAGCACCTAGAAGAATATTAAAGGATCGTATGGATCCCTTTCATTTCCATACAGAGGAAGAGTTTATTTGCCGGTACAGACTCACCAAGCAGGCAACAAGGAGCGTGATTGAACAGGTGTCTCCAGAATTACCTGAAGTGCATGGCACTAGAGGTAAGCTTAACTACTATTTATCTGGTTTTAGACTTTTTCAGGTGTGTCAAAAATGCCAACGTTTTTAAATATGTGACCGGTAAAAATGGCAGATAGAAATACATGCAACAACTTTATCCTACATCATTGTGTAGATTTCTATCTGGTTTTAGACTTTTTCAGGTGTGTCAAAAATGCCAACGTTTTTAAATATGTGACCGGTAAAAATGGCAGATAGAAATACATGCAACAACTTTATCCTACATCATTGTGTAGATTTCTTAACTCTGCTTACATGTGTAAACTCCCACACACTCTCGCCGTCACTGAGAGAGGATGGCTCGTCTCTGGCTGCGGACGGGAAGAAGTGAAAATACCTATGGTATTACAGGGCCCGGGTACCTCTAAGTTAGTGTCCTGTTGATGTCCTACTGTCGCATAGTGTTGAAAGTGAGGGATATGGAGAGTGGTCCCTGAGATGAGAGTGTGTGTGGTGATTGTTTTGGCCATAATCAGCTAACGATAACAAACATGGCGGCTACTCCTAGACAACCCAAAGATTTTGAAGGTTTTGTAACTACTTCAATAGGACTGGAGAAATTAGATATGGATGCAAGAATCCAGGCACTGGAAAGTAAGTTCCTAAACATTTTGTCCAGAGAAGAAAAACTGGATAGAGTTATAGCCGAGAATGATTCGTTCAAAAAAGAGATCTATTTGTTAACGATAGCGAATAAAGAGCTTTTGAAGGAAAAAGTAAAGATGGAGAAAGAAAACCAACAACTAAGGAAACAATGTGGAGAAATGAAGGCTAAACTCCTAGAAATGGAGATGAAAATATCCGAAGGGGACTTGAGGAAGGAGGAATGCCTTAATCTAATTGATGCTGGGATGAAAGAAGTGAACCATGAACATCAGGAGGTACAAAGGTCCTTTAGGGAGATAGTGAAAAGGCAGGAAGAGGAAAATAAAATGATTACGCAGAGTAAAATGGTAAAGGCACTAAAGGAAAATGAGTATGTGGTGAGAGATATGCTGAAAAGAAAAAATGTGTGATCACAACAGGATTGAGGGAGGAAACTAACAGAAACTGGCAGGATAGGAGGAATAAGGAAAATGACAGGATTAAGTCTTTACTGAATAAGATCTCTGCGAGGGAAGAGGACCTATATGTTGAGGTAGAAGAAATTGTGAGATTGGGAGCTTTTGAGGAAGGCAAGAATAGACCATTAAAATTGAAATTAAAGTCTAAGGTGGCAGCTGAGGCCTTGTTGAGGAGGGCTTGGAAACTTAAGGACTCGGAGGAAACCAAAACAATTTACATAAGAAGAAATATGTCACAGGATGAGCGAATGAAAATGAAAGAGCTTGTAACTTAAGTGAAAGAGAGGAACGACGAAAGAACAGAGGAGGAAAAGACCAAGTTTTTTTGGAGTATGAGAAATGGGAGGTTAAAGAAGTGGTGGATAAAACAGGCAGAATAGACATTACATGGAAGAAAGAGACTAAGAATGGAATACAAGTGACTTACATGAATATAGATGGATTTCTGTCTAAGAGGCTAGAATGTATGGATTACCTAAGAAATAACGAACCGGACATAATGTGTGTAGTGGAAACAGAGCTAAGGCCCGAAATAAAGCTAGACTTGTTTGTTGTAAAACACTACAAACTATGGAAAAATGATAGAAAAAATAAAGGAGGTGGTGGTATAATGGTTCTTACTAAGGAAGATCTGATAGTGAAGGAGGTGAACTATAGTAAGAGAAATGAGGAAATGATAAGTATGCTTATAACAGATGGCAAGAGGGACATTAATATTATAACAGTATACATACCACCCAGAACCAGTGCTTGGGAATATGAACAGTACCAAATGGTGATGAGAAATACTCTAGACAGAATGAAGCAAGAACTCATCAGAAAGGATAGAGTGATGATAGTCGGAGACTTTAATTGTAAAGAAATAGTGTGGGAAGACTACGAAGTGGTGAATGGTGGTGAGTGGGCAGAGGAATTGTTAAAGGTAGCAACAAATAACTTGATGACACAGTGGGTGAGATCACCAACAAGGTGCAGGGGACAAGATGTTGCAGCAAGGTTGGATTTGGTATTTACCAGGGCATCTCTAAAGAGGAAATTGAACATAAATGTCCCTTGGGAGAAGCGATCATGATATCCTAACCTTTGAGCTGGATACGGAATTAAGCATGAATAAGATTGTGGAACGCAGGGAGAAAAAATTAAATTATATTAGGGCAAATTATAACCATATAAGGGAGTTCTTTAATGAAATTGACTGGTCCGTGGTATACCAGGAAAGGGATATGCAATTGAAATACGATAAATTTATGGATTTGTATAACTCTGCTGTGAAAAAGTTTGTGCCATATTACAGAAAGAGGACTTTAAATAATAAACAGTGGTTTAATAGAAATTGTGAAGAAGCAAAAAAGAACAAAGAAAAGGCATGGAAGAAACTTAAGAAAAACAGTGATGTATTATCAAGAGAAGTTTACAAAACAGCAAGGAATAGATATGTTGAAGTAAGGAGAACAGCACAGAAGGAATATGAACAGAGGTGGTGGAAAACTGTGATAGTGACCCAAAATGTTTTACAAATTCATAAATGGAAAACTAAATATAAGGGAGGCAATAGTAAAGGTAAAAAATGGGGAACAAGTATATGAGGATGCTGGAGATATAGCTGAAATTTTGAACGACAACTTTTGCAAAGTGTTTACAAAGGAGGAGCATTTTATGGGAGGAAGGCCTACGGAAATAAAGCAAATGCAGGACATCATGGTTACTAAGGAAGATGTAAGGAAAATTATAAGCAATCTGGATATTAACCCCTTCGCGCCGGATGTTAAAAAAGCCCGCCTGTATGATATACGGGTGGTAGTGCCACGCGCCCGAGTGCAGAAAACTCGTGCAAGCTTGTCATACTTGTTGTCTTTGTGTATTATGCTGCTATTTTTTAGTCACTATATCGCCTTCGAAGAGGAAAGTGGACGCTTCTCTCTTCGGAGAAAAAGAGAGAGAGAGTGAGAGAGTGTGACATTTGCTAATATTCTAGACACAAGCGGGAAGCATGTAGCTTATCTTTCGAGAGGAAGAGGGGAGGAGGAGGGAGAGGAAACGAAGGGAGGAGAGAGAGAGAGAGATTAGAAAATTTGTTGTTTTTGTATTTTTGTGTGTGTGTGTGTGTGTGTGTGTTTTCACGAATGTTACAAGGCGGGACGATGTAACTTATCTTCGAGAGGAGAGAGGAGGAAATAGAGAGGAGAGAGAGAGAGAGAGAGAGAGATGGGAACAGTCTATGCCATTGGGTAATTTTAGACACAAGGCACATGTAGCTTATCTTTAGTGATTGGTGGAGACAAGGATGGTGGGAGGAGCACTAGGATTTCAAGGACAGCATACGGCATGTGTAGTTGGTATCCAACAACTATAAGGGACAACTGAACTGAAGAAAGCTCAGAAAAGAAATATGACGTTTATGTAGGCGTCACCGTATTTGCTACTGGGGCTTCATGACGCCCACATAGGCGTCACCGTATTGAAGGGGTTAATAAATCAATGGGGCCTGATGGCATATCTGGGAGGTTGCTAAATGAATGTAAGGATCAATTGTTGAACCCCGTATTTGATATTGTGGAAACCTCCATACGAACAGGATTAGTCCCGAAAGAGTGGAAAAGAGCTGACATTGTGCCTATATATAAGAATGGTAGTAGGATGGAACCGCTAAATTACAGACCAGTATCGTTGACTAGTATATTGTGCAAGGTATGTGAAGAAGTAATTAAAGCTAAGTGGAGTGAGTATCTAGAAAGTGAAAACATTCTGAGTGAAAGACAGTTTGGTTTCAGAAAAGGAAGATCGTGCGTATCCAATTTATTATGTTTTTATTCAAGAGTGACTGACATACTACAACATAGAGTGGGATGGGTGGATGCTATCTACCTGGACTTGAGAAAGGCCTTTGATAAAGTACCACACAATAGACTGATGTGGAAACTAAAGAAGATTGGAGGAGCAAATGATAAACTAGCAAAATGGATGGAAAATTATTTAGTGGGAAGAGAAATGAGAACAGTGGTGAGAGGAAGGAAGTCCGAGTGGAAGAAGGTAACCAGTGGAGTTCCACAAGGGTCAGTGCTTGGTCCCATCATGTTTTTGATTTATGTTAATGATATGCCAGTAGGAATTGACAGTTACATGAACATGTTTACGGACGATACTAAAATTATGAGGAGAGTAAAGAATGTGGAAGATTGTAACAAGTTACAGGAAGATCTTGATAAAATATATGAGTGGAGTAAGGAGTGGCAGATGGAATTTAATATAGACAAGACCCATGTTATGAAAATGGGAAGTAGATACAGACCAAACTGGGATTACAGGCTGGGTGACAAGAAAATTAAAGAGACCAATGAGGAGAAAGACTTAGGAGTAACCGTGCAAAACATTTTGTCACCGGAGAAACACATTAACAAGATTTTTGAGAAAACATATAACATGCTTCAAAATATTGGCCTTGCGTTCCACTACCTAGATGAAGGAATGATGAAGAAGATATTATGTACCTTAATAAGACCCCAGTTAGAATATGCAGCTTGTGTCTGGTCACCGCATATGAAGAAAAATGTGAAGAAGGTAGAAAGGGTATAGAGGCTGGCAACAAGGATGGTACCAGGACTCAGGGAGTTAGACTATGAGGAAAGACTGAGGAAGCTGGGGCTGACCACATTAGAAGAGAGAAGAACAAGAGGAGACATGATAACTATGTATAAATTGGTGAACAAGATTGACATACTGGACAGAGTTGATAAAGGTGACCACAAGTAATCATCTCCGAGGACATGGAAAATAGCTAATAAAAGACATCTGTCTAAATGACGTGAGAAAATAGTTTCCCGCATCGTAACATTGATAAGTGGAATAAACTGAGCAGTGATGTCGTTGATGCGGTGTGTGTCAATCAGATGAAAGAGAGATATGACAGGAATGGACAAGGAGACAGGACACAGAGAGCTTAGCTCGGGCCCTGTAATACACAAATAGGTAAATACATAAGCATCAATACAGACAGTATGTGAATTGTGTGTATGTACTAAGAATTGCTTTGGTAGTTTTTTAGAGTCTTCCTGTCATTATTACCAGTCTGTTCTCTTCTAGACAAGTACCATAACTTTATGAAACCTTGAAATTCATTGCATTATCAAGTAACTTTCACATTTTTATTTAACTGGCCTTCCAATTCGACACCATCTGCAAGTTCTCATTGCATTAAGATACATGGCTACTGGCAGCTTCCAGCTCATCATTTCAGACTGTCTTGAGGTATCTCAAGCAGCTGTGTCAAGATGCATTAGCCGTGTATCAAAAGCAATTGCAATGCATGGCCGTCAGTTCACCAAGATGCCAGCACATAATGAAATCCTGCAGGTGATGGAGGACTTCAGGAATAATAGGATGCATAGACTGTACACATGTGGTAGTATCCAAGCCACCTGGAGACCGTTCTGAGGTTTTCAGAAATAGGAAGGGAAAATTTTCAATAAATGTACAGGCAGTGTGTGGTCCCCAGCTCCAGTTTTTTAATATAGTTGGAAGATGGCCTGGCAGTGCTCATGATAGCAACATATTTGGTAGGAGTCGTTTGTGTGCAGAGATGGAGGGTTGCGCACACAGAGGAATTTTACTAGGTGATGCTGGATATGCCTGCCGTCCTTTTGTATTTACACCTCTCAGAGCACCACAGACAGACCAAGAACGTAGGTATAATAGGTCTAACATAAAAACAAGGAACTGTATAGAATGGGCTTTTGGTGTGTGGAAGAGGAGATTCAGCTGTCTTGGAAAAACCATGCAGATTTGTTTAGAAAACAACAAAGCAGTTATAGTTGCAACAGCTGTGCTACATAACATTGCTATACAACAACAAGTACGTATGCCAGATGGTGATCCAGATTTTAATAATGATGATGACCCTGAGGAATACAACCCAGATGGACGGGGGCAGGCCACTGGTAATGCAGCACGGCAGCGGTATATCAGAGATTTCTTTTAGACTCTTCCTCAATAGACTAAGAATTTTCTATCCTTTAAGATGATTTTATAAGTTTGAATAGACAACATTGGTTAGGTTAATAAAAACTGTACATGTAAGATATCTATGAAATCTTTTATTCACCACAATTATTGATGAATATGTCTTATTACAAGACCTTGGTTAGTCCAAGTGTCAAGCAAATTGCCTAACTTTATTTGATTTTCTAGTTTCTTTTGTGATATATCTAATTGTAAATCTTTAATTTGTTTTTCTAGTTGGAGACATTCTTGCTCCAATCTTAAGTTGCTCAAATGTATATCATGCTCTTCCATTTTCAATAGCTTAATAACATATCATTACTACATGATGATGCCTATATCTTCTAATTTTCTGAAGCACCAATTAACCTAAATAACCAACATAAAGATATTCACTTGCATGAATATGAAGCTAGCCAGCCACATAGGCTGACCTAAATACTCAAAATATTAACTAGCATGAATATGAAGATAGCCAGCCACATGGGTTAATGTAACAAATCAATATATATCACTGAGTATGAAGGTAGCCAGCCACATGGGTTAACCTAACTAATCAATATATATCACTGAGTATGAAGGTAGCCAGCACATGGGTTAACCTAACTAATCAATATATATCACTGAGTATGAAGGTAGCCAGCACATGGGTTAACCTAACTAATCAATATATATCACTAGCTGAGTATGAAGGTAGCCAGCACATTGCTTCTTAAGCTAAATAACCAACATGATATACACCGGCATGAGTATGAAGGTAGCCAGCCACATGGCTTTTTAACCTAAATAATCAACATGATATACACAGGCATGAGTATGAAGCCACGAGTATGTATTAATTTCTTAACACAAATAGGACTGCATTCTTACTTACTTGCTCTTTTGATGCTCCCACATGCGCTTTACTTGCACCAATGTTTTAGGGGGGGACACAAGCCTGGTCAGCCTTTTCCAAGCCTCCGCTTTCTTGGTGATCATGCTATGATCTGTTTTTTTTTTATCAAGCAAGACTGCTTTGTTTGCTTGTATCAACTCTGTTAGGAGACTAATCTCCCTTTCTCCACTGTAGTGAAGTTTTTTCATTGTTAGCTTGCGGGGA
The DNA here is from genome assembly GCF_017591435.1 of Portunus trituberculatus. Lineage (NCBI taxonomy): Eukaryota > Metazoa > Arthropoda > Malacostraca > Decapoda > Portunidae > Portunus > Portunus trituberculatus. Next base: position 1,613,031 of record NC_059300.1, on the reverse strand, counting down.
GATAAACTTGGGGCGGCTGCTGTGGAGCGCTTCCTAGTTGTTGTGTCGGTCCCTCGTGGGAGATGGGCTGTCCTCTGGTAAACAAACCCCCCAACGCATACCAACCTTCCCGAGTCACAGTAGCAAGGCTACCAATCCCATCCCCACACCACACTTCGTTTTAAGAATACCAAAATATTGTGTGCCCCAAGGGTGTTGTGGGACAGGGTTCTGTCCTATCACCCACTCTCTTTCTATTATTCATCAATGATCTCCTAAATCTGACTCAATGCAGAGAAAACCTGGTTTTGTTCAATGCCTCAAAACTCAATTTCTACAACTATCTACTCGACATAACCTTCCAGACAACTATCCTCTCTTCTTCAATAACACTCAACTTCCCTCTCCTCTACATTAAACACACTCGGTCTATCCTTCACTAAAAATCTAAACTGGAAATTTCACATCTCTACTCTTGCTAAATCAGCTTCCAAGAAGTTAGGTGTCCTATGGCGTCTTCGTCCATTTTTCTCCCTCCCAGCTGCTTGCTCTGTACAAGGGCCTTATCCGCCCGTGTATGGAGTATGGCTCTCATGTCTGGGGATCCACACACACAGCTTTACTAAACAAGGTGGAATCTAAAGCTTTTCGTCTTATCAACTCTTCTCCTCTAACTGACTGTCTTGATTCTTTAAGTCACCGCCGCAATGTTGCATCTTTATCTGTCTTCTACCGCTGTTTTCATGCTGTCTGCTCTTCTGAACTTGCTAACTGCATGCCTTCCCCCCTCCTGCGGCCTCGCTGCACAAGACTCTACTTCTTCTCATCCCTATTCTGTCCATCTTCCTAATGCAAGAGTTAACCAGTATCTTCACTCCTTCATTCCCTACACTGGTAAACTCTGGAACTCTCTACCTGTGTCTGTATTTCCACCTGCCTATGACTTAAACTCTTTCAAAAGAGGAGTGTCAAGACACCTCTTACGTTAACTGGACCCTCCTTTTAGATTTTTCTGTTTTTTTTCTTTCTACTTTTCTTTTAACAGGGCCTGGCAACCAGCGGGATTTTTTTTTTTCCAACACTGTGTTTGCCCTTGGCCAGTGCCCTTGTAATGTAAAAAAAAAAAAAAAAAAAAAGGGGAAGGGGAAGAGATAAGAGGCTCCAAGGGTGGTCAAGTTTAAATCAGTACTGTGAGTGGCGGGGAGGTGTGGTGTGGATGACGTCATCACCCCTGCTTCCCTCATTAAACCTTTCACTGTACTATGATGCACTCTTGCTTTGTTTACTCTCAATGGAAGTTCAAGTTAGGGGTTAAGCTTGTTATAATCGGTTTGCTTAACAAAGTTTCGCTTAATGAAGGGTTTTTAGGAACGTAACCCCTACGTTAAGCGGGGGTTGCCTGTACTATATTGCCCAAAATAACAGCTTAACCCACAAAACTTGGGACACATCAATAGACGTTCATCACGCAAGACTTGGGGCATGTTGATAGATGTGTAGGCTTTTTACGGCTATATTTTGGCTATTTTCTTCCCGTTTTGTTTGCTTGTGAGCTGGCAACACTTCAGGAGTAAACATATGCTATACGTTACTGTGTTATCATTTCCCATGATGGATGGTGGGAGGGACAGTGATTTCACGGTGTCCGATTCCACCACCTCTCCCGCACGCCTTACTTCTACACCTCGGGTCTCTCGCCATGGTGCAGGGAGACAATTTTTGAATGAGAGTGGTATCAGAACAGGTGACAGGAGAGAGAGAGGGGGGGATACAAGGGGCCTGTTTACTATCACTCTAGCCAAGGCCACTGAACCCAATCGGACACAAGGCCACATATACCGATGATACGACCTCATTCAACGTGTGATATTTTGGTAACCAAAGCATCTAGAGACTTGTTTTTTTTTTGCATTGTAAAGAGGAAGAGTTGCTTTTGGGCAGAACACCATTTGTACTCAATCATTTATTGAATTTCCAAGTGTAATCAGTATGTGAATACAGGCTATTTTGTGTGTTTCTCGCCAAACTTTTACTTTTGGGACCCATGATCACAAAACTTAAGAAAAAATACACACTGCCGAGGAGCACAGACATACATGCACAAAGGATGAACAACGATACATAACACGGGCTGAATGTTCAGATGGATGCGGGTAGCCAAGCAGTCGCTGCACCACTTACCGATGGCTATTCGTCTTAAAAATATCTTCATATTTGAAGGCATAAATTATATGAAATATATATATATATATATATATATATATATATATATATATATATATATATATATATACAGTAAGGTCTCGGTTTACATCAGAGTTACGTTTCTGAAACATGACGTAAGTCGATTTTGTACGTAACTCGAGTTTCCGTACATTTCAAAGCATATTATCGAGTTTTCAACCAATCATTGTTTATGGTCATTCAGGTAAGTTAAAGGTTATATTGTTATATTATTTACAACTATGTAGGAATATGAAACAGGCTTGTTTTTGTTGTTGATTAGGGCCATGAACGCGAAGGACTGCAGGTTGCTGAGAGGGGTGGATGCCTGAGGCCGCCAGGAGGGTGGGCAGGTCGAATGTTGTGACGCCCACAGGGCGGACAGCTGGGATCGTAGTGCAGTGCGGTTGGAGTAGAAGCGTGGGCAGCGGGGCAGGAAATGCAATAGGAAAGGGCAATAGGGATCAGCAGACAGGCACAGACGGTGCAAGTCAGCTGCGAGTGTCGTGTGGCCCAGGCGAAGGCTCCGGAGTTGTTATTGTTGTGATGGGTGCGTGAGCCCTCAAGGTCGTCAACCTCCCCGTTGTCATGGTAACGGGCTTCCCATTTTCTTCTTCCCTCCCTCACACACAGCTGTTGCCTCCCTTCTCATGTCTTTTAATTATGTCCTCTTTTTCTTGTAGCATAATGGTTTACCTTTTCTTAGCATCACTGCTGTCACTAAGAAGTTTTCTCTTTGGTGCCATTGAGCAAGATACTAAGAACTTGAGTCAGTAAACGCAGAAGTAGGATAACACTCTTGCCAGGGGCGATGGTGTGGTGGAAGTGAGGCAGGGTGTTATTGTATTCAAGCGTGAGGCGGGCGGTGTGGCGGGCAACCACCAACAATAACAATAAATCCCGCACTTTACGATTTATAAAATTTTCAATTTTTTTAATCTTAAATTGCCTTATAGTGGACTGACGTAACTACGAGTTTGACGTAACTCGAGACCGACGTAACCGGGACTTTACTGTATATATGTATATATATATATATATATATTGTTCATGCTTTTTCCTCGTTCTACTCTTTTTTCTACTACTGTTTACTACTACTGTACTGCTGTTAATCACATCCAATAAAGTGAAAGAAATAAAACAAACAAGGCTAGGTAGAAGAGGGGAAACAGCAGTCAAATCAGGTCAGGGGATGGGGGAAGCAGGGATTGAAATTCCTCAGTGTCTCACACACACACACACACACACACGTCGCTGGCGGTGGAGGGCGGACAGCAGGGAGCTCCGTGTTAAAACCAGAGAAAGTTGCTGTGGATGAAAAAAGCAGGATACGACCCCTGGAGACACCTAGATGTGGTAGTGAGGGCGGGGAGAAGTTGACATCGTGAGTAATATAAAATTTAAACTGTCTTTGTAGAGGTTGTGTTTCGTCCAGCTGGCTTTGTTTACATGTGACGTCACAAGATGGCAGAGGGAGGAGGAACACCCAAATTTGAAGGATTTCAGCAGCGAGATGTGGAGGAAGGTGGTGAATTGAATTATAGACTGGGTTTGAGGAATGTTCATGGAATGGAAGAAATAATGGAAAAATCAATAGATAGAGTGGACACGCTGGAAGTGGACCAAGGAAAAATGTTAAAGGAAATCACCGAATTGAGAGTTGGACTGAAGGAAGTCAAGAATTTAAATGCCAAACTGCAAGAGGAAAATGACAATTTAAAGAAGCAGCTCAAGAGTGAGATGATGGAGGTGAGAAAGCACAATGATAAGGTTCAGCAGTCATTTAAGGTGGTTGAGGAGAAACAGTCTGTAAGGATAAAGCAGAGGGAAAGAAATGAAGAATCCTTAAAGAAAATCATAGAGGAGCAGCAGAAAGAGAAGCAAGGAATTACAGATAAGGTAATCAGTTTAATTAAGGAAAAGAAGAAACTGGTAAGGGACATGATGGATAAGGTAAAGTGTGTGGTGGTGTTTGGGGTAAGGGAAGAGAAGATAGTCAATAGATCTGAGAGAGAAGCAATGGAAAAGGAGAAAATTAAGAATATATTGATGACAGTTGCAGTGGAGGGAAATCAGGCAATATATTTGTTGGAGGAATTCCATATGATTGGGAAATTTGAAGAACAGAAGGAATGACCCTTAAAAATAAAGTTTGCAACTCAAGTACAAGCAGAAGTATTGACTGGGTCATGGAAGTAAGCTGGAAATGATGAATTTAGAAATGTATGGATTAACAAAGATTTGGATGAGGAGGAGAGAACTAGAGTAAAGGAATTGGTCACAGAGGCTAAGCAAAAAAACAATGAGGATGGAAGAAGAAAAGGAGCAGTTTTACTGGAGAATCAGGGACCTAAGGTTGAGAAAGAAATTTATCAGGAGGTAAGCAAAATTTGTTATACTAATGTTATGGATTGATGTCGAAAATGTTAGATATTGAGGAGTTCCTAGCAAGAGTTAAGCCTGATATGTTAGTATTGTGTGAAACGAAGTGGAAGGATGAGTGGAAAATACTGGATTGGAAATGGATATTATGATATATGGTTGAAAAACAGGTGTGGTAAGGGAGGAGGTGGAGTGATGATATTAACGAGGAAAAGTGTTAGAGTGGACAAAGTGGAAACAAGTAAAAACAAGTCTGAGATTGTGCAGATTGAAGTGAAAAATGGTAATGGAAAGTCAGTGCAGGGGTTTACATACCACCACTGACGAATGCGTGGACAAGAGATGAGCATGAGACTTTGTTGGAAGATACAATAAATGAGATGGAAAGGATTGTATCACAAGACAAGGATGTATTAGTCATTGGAGATTTTAATTGCAAAGAAATAAATTGAGAGGAAGGGACTTTTCAAGGAGGAGAGAATTCATGGAGTAACAAACTGATGAATTGGGCTGTTGATAATCTAATGACTCAATGGATTGACTATGAAACTAGAATAAGTGGGAAGGATAAACCATCTAGATTGGACTTGTTGTTCACCAGTGACGAAGAGATCATAGAAAAAATTAATTATGAATGTCCATTGGGAAAAAGTGATCACATACTAGTTGAAATAAGTCTGAGTACAGAAATATTGAAAATAGATGAGGGGTACAAAATAGAAAGATATAGATAAAATAAAGCAAATGTTGAAGAAATAAGGAGATACTTTGAGGCTGTGAGCTGGAAATGTTTTGAAGGTGAAAAGGATTTGCAGGAGAAATGGAACAAGTTTATCAAGATATATAATACTGCAGTGGAGAAGTATGTACCGAAGGGAAGAGTAAGCTGTCAAAAAGGGAAGGAGTGGTACAATGCTATATGTGAAAGGGCTTGACAGTGCAAGACCAATGCATGGAATAGATGGAGGAAAATGTGAATGCAAAGTATATGGAAAGATTATGTTGATGCTAGAAATGAATGTGTGAGGATTATGAGGGTTGAAAAACAGAACTATGAAAAGGATATAATGGACAAATGTAAAAGTAACCCAAAACAGTTTTATAGACATAAAAAAAAAAAAAAAAAAAACAAGGGTATAACTGGCCTGAGGCTTAATGGAAAACTATATGAAGAAGTACAAGAAATGGCTGAGGTGATGAATGAAAGGTTTCAAACAGTCTTTATTGAAGAAGGAGACTTTGACTTAACAGATAGTGAATTGGATGGATATAAACTAATTGGAGTAGAGGTAAATCAGGAGGATGTTATGAGACTGATGGAAAATCTAGATGTAAATAAGGCATCTGGTCCAGATGGAATTTCAAATTGGATACTGAAAGAATGTAGGGAACAGTTGGCAGAAAAGATTCATAGCCTGGTGAAGACATCGTTGTTGCAAGGGAAAGTACAGAAGGACTGGAAAAGAGCAAACATTGTACCTATATATAAAGGTGGTAGTAGGGAAGACCCTTTAAATTATAAACCAGTATCACTGACAAGTGTAGTGGGGAAGCTATGTGAGAAAATTATTAAAGATGCCTGGATGGAACACCTAAAAAGCAGCAATGTGTTGACAAACTGTCAGTTTGGTTTCAGAAGAGAAAGGTCATGCTCCTCAAATTTGTTGTCATTTTATTCAAAAGTAATAGATGCTGTACAGGAAAGGGATGGTTGGGTAGACAGTGTCTACCTAGGTTTAAAAAAAGCTTTTGACAAGGTACCACACAAATGGCTACTATGGAAGATTAAGAACAATGGGGGAGTTGGAGGACAATTATTGGAATGAATGAAGGATTACCGTAGTGAGAGGGAAATGAGAACAGTGATAAGAAATAGTAGTTCTTCCTGGCTAAAGGTCACCTGTGGAGTACCTCAAGGGTCGGTGTTGGGACTAGTCATGTTTGGCATCTATGTAAATGACCTGCCTGAAGGAATTGAGTCATATCAATTTGTTTGCGGATGATGCCAAGATAATGAGGAGAGTGAAAAATGTAAATGACTGTATGAAACTGCAAGAGGATCTTAATAAAATTGGTAGATGGAGTAGAACTTGGCAAATGCAATTCAATCTGAATAAGGGTAAAGTTATGGAATTTAGAAAAAGTAAATGGAGAGTAAATGGCAATTACAAAATGGAATATTTTAGTTTGGAAAGGTCTAAAGAGGAATTGGATTTAGGGGTGACAATTACAGCGGGCTTAGCCCCAGACAGGCATATAAATAAAATCACAGGAGAAGTAACAAATCTGCTAAGGAGAATTAAAATGGCCTTCTCATATTTGGATGCTGATATGATGAAAAAGTTAATTAGTTCTATGATATGACCAAGACTGGAGTATGCGGCGAGTGTGTGGTCCCTTCACACTAAGAAGAATATTAGAAAATTGGAGAGGGTGCAAAGGGCAGCCACCAAGTTAGTACCGGAGCTCAAGGATTTGACTTACGAGGAGTGGTTGAGAAAACTGGAAATTCCAACACTTGAAAGTAGGAGAGAAAGGGGAGACTTGATAGGTATTTATAAAATGGTGAATAACCTGGATAAAGTGGATAGTGACTTTAAACCTGGAAACAAGGACTACAAAGGGACTTGGGAAGAAATTGAAGAAGGTGCAGTGTATAAGAGACATTAAGAGGTACAGTTTCCCTGGAATGGACTAGATATAGACATCATAAATGCAGTCAGTGTTCACAGTTTCAAAGCTAAGCTGGACAAAACAAGGTATAAAGATGGGTCAATATATATATATATATATATATATATATATATATATATATATATATATATATATATATATATACATATATATATGTTGCGGTTATTTTGCGAAATCGGTGATTTTGCAAAATTCCCGGTCATTTTGCAAACATACCAAAATCATGGTATGTTTGCAAAATCACCTTAATCGTGTGGTTACTTTGCAAAAACACACAAAAGGTTATTTTGCAAAATGTCAGGTTACTTTGCAAAAAAACATGATAACCGGGTGTTTTGCAAAATCCCCCATAACTTAGGATGTCACTTTGCAAAATAACAAAATATATAACCACAGCAACTGGCAGTTAGTTCTCAGTCGGGCATCAGTAAAGGTTCTTTCATTTTGGATGAAAAAGTGTAGACGTTGACCATTTCTATTTTATTTCAATAAATAAATATTGTTTTATATCAAGTATTCAAGTACTTTACCAAAATAGTTGACATTACTATAGAAGAATAAACAAATTTTAATACAAAGATAAAGAAGCAATTTAGAATTATTAAAGTTTACTTGTTTTTACATGAAGAACCACATTTGCATCGGCTGTTGCAGACATTCTTTTTTAAAACACTTACATCTGTTGTTATTACAAGACATAGAGCAGGTACACTTTATAAATCCTTGTCCATGGCCCACAGAATCTGCATTTGCTACTTCACGTAAGCTTATCTCTTTTTCCTGGGGCACATCATCAATTGACAGGAACTGCTGCTCACAAGGAGTGAACTGATTTCTCGAGTAAAGTTGTTTCAAAATCCGTGCCTCGTTCCAAGTTTGCATGTCCCACTGTCATCCACTTGAAGTACAACAGCCTTCGCATTAGGGAATTCTGCGCGCCCACGATCAACAAGAGGATCGGAACCATTACACTGTCACCGACCTCCGCTTTCTTGAATCGCATAGTTGACACCAGCTGCATTTTCTCTGCTTGACTGTGTTGCTTTCTTCTAGCTCCTTCTCGTTCAGCTTGAATCCCCAGCTTTCGTTCACAGAGATGGCAGATATCATCATCCATAGAGCAAGGACCTCCACAGTCCTTGCACATGGAAGTTGTGCTGTCCTGAATGTTATCAGCTGCTAATGCTTCAGCGAGCTGCTCCTCCGTCTCTAATCCATCCACTACGTCCTCCGGTAAATTCGTTGCAGTAACGCCAAGATGAGATTTCTGGCCAAACATTGCTTCATAGGGTGTTCTCCCAATTCCTCTGTGAAACCGTGTGTTCTTCTGCCATTGCACGAAGCGCAGTCCTCAGACCATTTTGTTGTGTTATAATCTTTTTGCCAGCAGGCAAGTATTGCTTCAACGTCTTTGTTAGCCCTTTCTACAGAACCTTGAGATTGAGAATGACGTGGTTTGCCATGGACTAACTTGCACCCGGGCCACAGGACGAGGACTTCCGTAATCAACTGTTGAAAAAATACGAGCAGCATTAAGTAAAGTGAAAGTTCTTAAAACAGAATGTTAATGTATTTGATGGGTTTTGAGCTAATCTGACACTCTTTAACAAAGGCGGAGGTAATAACGATACTAAATTTTTTCTTCTTAGTTTCCCCAGCCCCACAACCCATCACAGCTGAACATACCTTATTGCAAAACTCTCGACCATTGTCAGATTGTAGGATATGAGGAGCACCTTTGTCGCAGAATATGTCTACCAGGTGGTAGGCGACCTCCTCAGCAGTTTTCGTCTTCAGAGGTCGGAGGCACACAAACTTAGTTAGGTGATCTTGGTAGTTCAAAATGAACTGATACTCCCCGTCTTGCTGACTCTGCATGTCAATCAAGTCAACCTGTAATATATAATATCCACTAATATTTGTTGGTTTACTGAACAGACTAGATAAAGTTCATTCAGGGCACAAAGAGAAAGAGAGAATATCCTACTTCATAAAGAGAGCTTCATTTTCCATACCTGGCACCTTGAATTCATGCTGTTCGAGAGAATTGGCTTGACAACCACAGACTTCCGGACACTGGACTTTTTCAGTTGACATTCTTCACAGAACTGCAGGAAGACTTTTATTTGATCTATAGTTATGTTTGCAAATTTTTCACTCAGTGCTTTGGAAAGAATATTCCTCCCTCCATGTCCATTTGCAAGATGGGCAGCTTTAATGGCATCAAACAGATCTTCAGAACATACGTATCTAAGAACAGTTCCTTTTTTAACCAGTTTTTGCACTGTTGTCCCTTCAACGGATATTTCCATGACATCGTATTTTCTTAGAAGCCGATAATCCTTTTGAGTCTTCTTTACCTCAGGTTTTCAAGTTCTTTCATTTGGTTAACAATTTCCTCGTATTCACATTTTTTCATTAAACCCGATGCATTATAGGACTTTTTTTCCTGTGCTTCAGACAGCACTGAGTCAAATTTCACCTTCACTCCATCCATCGCTGGATAATAAGTAGAGTACCAGACCACAGGAACACCACTCCTAGCTTCACTCCTTGTAAGCAGAAGCGTGAACCACCGAATGAAAGAACCTTCACTAATGCCCGACTGAGAACTAACTGCCAGTTGCTGTGGTTATATATTTTGTTATTTTGCAAAGTGACATACTAAATTATGGGGGATTTTGCAAAACACCCGGTTATCATGTTTTTTTGCAAAGTAACCTGACATTTTTGCAAAATAACCTGTTTGTGTGTTTTTGCAAAGTAACCACACGATTAAGGATTTTGCAAACATACCACGATTTTGGTATATTTGCAATGACCGGGAATTTTGCAAAATCACCGATTTCGCAAAATAACCGCAACATATATATATATATATATATATATATATATATATATATATATATATATATATATATATATATATATATATATATATGTGTGTGTGTGTGTGTGTATATATATATATATATATATATATATATATATATATATATATATATATATATATATATATATATATATATATATATATATATATATATACGTAGGAAAGATGGCCAGCCAAAGGCAAAAAAAAAAAAAAGTTAAAAAGGCCACCTTGAGTGCTGGCTCTCTAAAAAGTCATGAAAATAGCGATAAAATATAGAAAGGGATGCAACATTTCGGCGGTGAGAAAGAGATTGAAGACAGTAAGTGAGAGGAGGGGAGTTGATGAGACGAAGAGCTTTCGATTCCACCCTATATGAGCTTGCTCCCCTCCCGTAAATTACAACTAGATAAACACACACACACACACACACAAGTGAAAGACGACCAGTGGGAATCTATAAGATGGGAGATGGAGTAGAACTAGGAAAAGTAAAGAAGGAAAAAGACTTGGGAGTGACGATGGAAGAAAACAATCAACCGGTAAGCCATATTGATAGAATTTTCAGAGACATATAATTTGCTAAGGAATATTGGATTAGCATTTCACTATATGGACAAAGAAATGATGAAGAAATTGATAAGTACTAAAATAAGACCTAGATTGGAATATGCAGGAGTTGTGTGGACCCCCATAAAAAGAAACACATAAGAAAATTGAAGAGACTACAAAAAATGGCTACAAGAATGGTTCCAGAATTTAAAGGGATGACATATGAGGAGAGATTAAAAGCTATGGATCTACCAACCCTGGAACAGAGAAGAGAGAGGGGGGGATCTGATACAAGTTTATAAATTGATTAACGGAATGGATCAAGTGGATAATGAGAAACTAATCCTGAAAGAATAATATGACATTAGAAGCACAAGATCGCATAGTAAGAAACTGAGGAAGGGAAGATGTCTGAGAGATTTTAAAAAATATAGTTTCCCGCAAAAATGTGTTGAGACTTGGAACAGTTTGAGTGAGGAAGTGATGTCAGCAATGAGTGTGCATAGTTTTAAAGAAAAATTGGTTAGGCGTAGATATGGAGATGGGGCCACACGAGCATAAAGCCCAGGCCCTGTAAAACTACAACTAGGTAAATACACATACACAATCTAATTTGAAATTGTTCTACAGATTCATAAATGGAAAAATAAGGCAAAAAGAAACAATAGAAAGGTTAAAAGGAGAGAACGGGATGGTGGAAGACCAAAAAAGTATGGCAGAACTGTTAAATACTAAATTTCAGGAGGTCTTTACTAAGGAATTCAAATTTGAAAGACCACAGGGTAATAGAGAGACTATCCATATGAAAGAGATTAAAGTAACCAAGCTTGAAATAAAAGAGTTGATGACGGAATTAGATGAGGAGAAGGCAATGGGACCGGATGAAGTCTCAGGCAGAATATTAAAAGAATGTAGAAAAGAACTAGCAAGTCCTATATACAACATCATAAAATACTCAATAGAAAATGGAACAGTACCCTCGGAAGGCCTATGGACCTGATGGGGTCCCTCCTATTGTTCTCAAAAACTGTGCTTCTGTGCTTGCACCTTGCCTGGCCAAACTCTTCCAACTTTGTCTATCGACTTCTACCTTTCCTTCCTGCTGGAAGTTCACCTACATTCAGCCTGTTCCTAAAAAGGGTGACCATTCTAACCACTCAAACTACCATCCTATAGCTTTAATCTCTTGCTTGTCTAAAGTTTTTTAATCTATCCTGAATAGGAAGATTCTCAAACATCTGTCACTTCACAATCTTCTGTCTGATCGCCAGTATGGCTTCCGTCAAGGTCGCTCTACTGTTGATCTTCTGGCTTTCCTTACTGAGTCTTGGTCATCCTCTTTTAGAGATTTCGGTGAAACTTTTGCTATTGCGTTAGACATATCAAAAGCTTTTGATAGAGTCTGGTATAAAGCTTTGATTTCAAAACTGCCCTCCTACGGCTTCTATCCTTCTCTCTGCAACTTTATCTCAAGTTTCCTTTCCGACCGCTCTATTGCTGTGGTAGACGGCTACTGTTCTTCTCCTAAACCTATCAATAGTGGTGTTCCTCAGGGTTCTGTCCTGTCACCCACTCTCTTTCTATTATTCATAAATGACCTTCTTAACCAAACTTCTTGCCCTATCCGCTCCTACGCTGATGATACCACCCTACATCTTTCCACGTTCTTTCAGAGACGTCCAACCCTTCAGGAAATCAACAGATCACACGGGGACGCCACGAAACGCCTGACTTCTGATCTTTCTAAGATTTCCGATTGGGGCAGAGAAAATCTAGTAGTTTTCAATGCCTCAAAAACTCAATTCCTCCATCTATCAACTCGACACAACCTTCCAGACAACTATTCCCTCTTCGTCAATGACACTCAACTGTCTCCCTCTTCCACAATGAATATCCTCGGTCTGTCCTTTGCTCATAATCTTAACTGGAAACTTTACATCTCATCTCTTGCTAAAACAGCTTCTATGAAATTAGGTGTTCTGAGGCATCTCCGACAGTTTTTCTCACCCCTCCAACTGCTTACTCTGTATAAGGGCCTTATCCGTCCCTGTATGGAGTACTCTTCGCATGTTTGGGGGGGTTCCAGTCACACAGCTTTGCTTGATAGGGTGAAATCGAAAGCTCTTCGTCTCATCAACTCCTCTCCTCTGACTAACTGTCTTCAGTCTCTTTCTCACCGCCGAAATGTTGCATCCCTTTCTATATTTTATCGCTATTTTCATGGTAACTGTTCTACTGATCTTGCTAACTGCATAACTCCCCTCCTCCTGCGGCCACGCTGCACAAGGCTTTATTCTTCCTCTCATCCCTATTCTGTCCAACTCTCTAATGCAAGAGTTAACCAGTATGCTCAATCATTCATCCCTTTCACTGGTAAACTCTGGAACTCCCTCCCTGCATCTGTATTTCTGAATTCCTACAACTTGTCTTCTTTTAAGAGGGAGGTATCGAGGCATTTGCTCCCCTAATTCTGGCTGACAGTTTTGGCACTTTTTGAACTCTGGAGAGCCAGCACTCAAGTGGGCCTTTTTCTAACTTTCTTTTTTTTGCCCTTGGCTTGCCCTCTTCCTTACATAAAAAAAAAAAAAAAAAATGGAAAAGAGCTGAGGTGGTTCCCATATTATATAAGAGTGGAAAGAAGGAAGAACCTTTAAATTACAGACCGGTATCACTAACTAGTGTAATATGCAAGATGTGTGAATGAGTAATAAAGAAACAATGGATTGAGCTTCTTGAAGAGAACAAATTATTATCAAATAGCAAAATTGGTTTTAAAAAAGGTCGGTCGTATGTAATAAATTTATTGAGTTTCTACTCTAGAATAGTTGATAAAGTACAAGAGAGAGAGGGATGGGTTGACTGTATTTATTTAGATCTAAAAAAGGCTTTTGATAAAGTGCCACATGAAAGATTACTATGAAAGTTAGAGGAGAAGGGTGGCTTAAAAGGAAGCACATTGAGATGGATGGATAATTATTTGAGGGGGAGAGAAATAAGGACAGTAGTTAAAGATATGAAGTCCAAGTGGAGAGCAGTAAACAACGGAGCAGAGTGCCACAGGGGATCAGTATTGGCACCAATACTTTTCTCATATATATATATATATATATATATATATATATATATATATATATATATATATATATATATATATATATATATATATATATATATATATATATATATATATATATATATATATATATATATATATATATATATATATATATATATGACATGCCAGAGGAGTGAACATCTACATAAATCTGTTTGTGGACGATGCAAAACTGTGCAGAGTCATAAAACAAAAAGAGGATTGTGAAATACTGCTGGAAAACTTAAACAAGATCTGGAAATGGAGTAAAAAATGGGAGATGGAATTCAATGTGGACAAAAGCCATGTCATGGAAATGGGAAAACGTGAAAGACGACCAGTAGGAATCTATAAGATGGGAGGTGGAGTAGAACTAGATAAAGTAAAAAGGGAAAAGCTTTGATTTGGGAATGATGATAGAAGAAAACAATCAACCGGTAAGCCATATTGATAGAATTTTCAGAGACATATAATTTGCTAAGGAATCTGTTTGCGGATGATACTAAACTGTGCAGAGTTATAAAGCAAAAAGAGGATTGTGAAATACTGCAGGAAGACCTAAATAAGATTTGGGAATGGAGTAAAAAGTGGGAAATGGAATTCAATGTGGATGAAAGCCATGTCATGGAAATGGGAAAGAGTGAAAGATGACCTGTGGGGATCTATAAGATGGGAGATGGAATAGAACTAAAGAAAATAAAAAAGGAAAAGGACTTGGGAGTGATTAAGGTAAGAAAACAATCAACCGGTAATCCATATTGATAGAATTTTCAGAGAGACATATAATTTGCTAGGGAATATTGGATTAGCATTTCACTACATGGACAAAGAAATGATGAAGAAATTGATAAGTACTATAATAAGACCCAGATTGGAATATGCAGGAGTTGTGTGGACTCTCCATAAATAGAAACACATTTGGAGAGACAGACTACAAAAAATGGCTACAAGAATGGTTCCAGAATTTGAAGGAATGACATATGAGGCTATGGATCTACCATTCCTGGAACAGAGAAGGGAGAGAGGGGATCTGATACAAGTTTATAAATTGATCAACAGAATGGACCAAGTGGGTAATGAGAAATTGATCCTGAGAGAAGAATATGACATTCGAAGCACAAGATCGCATAGTAAAAACCTGAGAAAGGGAAGATGTCTGAGAGATTTTTAAAAATATAGTTTTCCACAAAGATGTTTTGAGATGTGCAATAGTTTGAGTGAAGAAGTGGTACTACGTCAGCAATGAGTGTGCATAGTTTTAAAGAAAAATTGGATAAGTGTAGATATGGAGACGGGGCCACACGAGCGTAAAGCCCACACCCAGTAAAACTACAACTAGGTAAATACACACACACACACACACCAGATGTGGTCAAGGAAGGACGCACTGGCGCCGTTCCATCAATCACCTAATCTTCACTACCTATTGTACAGTATTTACAGTGGCTTGGGCAAGTAGTTTGGACTCATTTTTCATGTAATCAACTGTTAAAGAATCATGAGTAAAGAAGAGATTCTATCAAAATGCAGATATGAGACTAGGGAAAGAATGAAAGCTGATGATGACTATGTTGGTGAGGGAGAGAGCGCATTCGAAGGTTTCGATACGGCAAATACTTCACTACTTAAGAGAGTGTTGAGTATTGAATGTAAAATAGATAAATTGATAAAGGAGAGTATGGAAAATGAAAGAGAATGAAGAACAGGAAAAAGAGTTTATAAAACTGAGAGAAAGGATAAAAAAAGTGGAAGAAAACGAATCTAGGCTAAGAGCAGAAAACGAAGAACTAAAAAAGGAAGTAGCTAACTACAAGAAGCAGATGGAAGAAGGACTTGGTAAAGCCGAGAAAGAAAAAGAGAAGCTGAAAGATCTAGTAAATAAGGAAGAGGAAAGAGTACAGAACGTGATTAAAAAAGAAGTACAAGCATGGAGAGTCCAAGATAAGAAAGATGAGGCTGATTTTCAGGAGGTGATTCTAGAACAACTAAAAGAAAAAGAAGAAAATATGACAAACAAAATGATAGGAGTCCTCAAGACAAAAGAAAATCTAGTTAGAGAAATTGCAGAAAAAAAAGAAGAGTGTAATCGTATTTGGAATAAAAAAAAAATGTAAAATATAGACCAAGAAGAGAAAAAGAAGAAATGAAATCAGTCAAAGACCTACTAAAAAATCTAAACAACGAAGATAGGCAGAACTTGGAAGAGCAAGTAGAAGAAATAAACAGAATGGGACCATATCAAGAAGGAAAAACGAGACCAATTAAAATACTACTAAAATCACAAGCAGCAACAGAAGAAATATTATATAGAACAACAAAACTTAGAGAAACAGAAGGCTGCAAGGATATCTATATAAAGAAAAATAGAAATGAGGAAGAAAGGAAGAGATACAATGAACTGGCAGCAGCAGTAAGGGAAAAAATAATGAAAGGTCAGAAGAGGAAAAAAAGGCATTTTTTGGAGAATTCTAGGAGACAGGATAAGGAAATGGTATATAAATGAGAAGGAAGAGAAAAAAGTGGAACAAGTTTAACTAAAAATGATAAAGGCAAGAGACTAAAAATGATGTATACAAACATAGACGGGGTTTTATCAAGTAAATTAGAATTAAGAGATTACATAAAGAAAGAAAATCCGGATATTGTATGCCTGGCTGAAACAAAACTAAATGAGGCAATCAAAATAGATTTGGATAATAGGTATAATGTATGGAGAAGAGACAGAGGGGGTAAAGGAGGAGGAGGAGTCATGATAATGTTAAGGAAGGAGATAGTGATAAACCAAGTGGAATGTGGGGAAGGAAAAGCAGAAGTATTGTATGTTAAGATGCATATTAATAAAAAGAGTTAACAATCATTGTAACATATGTGCCACCAAAAACAAATTCATGGACCAATCAAGAATATAAAGACATGATAGATGACACAATAAGGAGTCTAATGAGAATTGTTAAAGAAAGGAGAAAAGTGATATTAGTAGATTTCAACTGTAAAGAAGTGGACTGGGAAAATTATGAAAGTGGTATGGGGGAAGAAGCCTGGGGAGAAAGATTCCTGAACCTAATGATAGACAATATGATGGACCAGAGAGTAAAGGAATGCACAAGATTCAGAAGAAATGACAAGCCGGCGAGATTGGACCTATTTTTACAAGGGGTATACAAATGAATGATGATATAAGATATAAGTGCCCATTGGGAAAGAGTGACCATGTAATATTAGAAATGGATATAGAAGAGGGAAAGGAAGATAGAGACAATTCATACAAAGGAGACCGATTAAATTACAGAAAGGCTGATATTGAGAATCTCATGAACTATTTAAAAACGTAAACTGGGAGGAGAAGGAAAACTCAGAGACGATGCAAGAGAAGTATAACTTATTTTTGGAAATATACAAAACAGGAGTCAGGGAATATGTCCCAAAATATAGACCTAAAGAAGAAGGAAAGAAAGATTGGTTTAATGCAAGGTGTGCTAGGGCAAAGGAGAAAAGAGATGGAGCATGGAAAAGGTGGAGGAGAAATAGAAATCCAGTAAATAAGGAAAACTTCAAGGCAGCAAGAAATGAATATGTTAAGGTGAGGAAGGAAGAGGAAAAGAACTTTGAAAAGGACATTGTCAAAAAATGTAAGGAGCAACCAAAATTGTTCTACAGATTCATAAATGGAAAAATTAGGCAAAAAGAAACAATAGAAAGGTTAAAAGAAAAGAATGGGATGGTGGAAGACCCAAAAAGTATGGCAGAACTATTAAATAATAAATTCCAGGAGGTCTTTACTAAGGAATCCAAATTTGAAAGGCCACAGGGTAATAGAGAGACAGTCTATATGAAAGAGATTAAAGTAACCAAGCTTGAAATAAAAGAGTTAATGAAGGAACTGGATGAAGAGAAGGCAATGGGACCGGATGAAGTCTCAGGCAGAATACTGAAAGAATGTAGGGAAGAACTAGCAAGTCCTATATACAACATCATAAAATGCTCAATAGAAAATGGAACAGTACCAGTAGAATGGAAAAGAGCTGAGGTGGTTCCCATATATAAGAGCGGTAGGAATGAAGAACCTTTAGATTAGAGACCGGTATCACTAACTAGTGTAATATGCAAGATGTGTGAAAGAATAATAAAGAAACAATGAATCTAGTTCCTTGAAGACAACAAATTAATATCAAATAGCCAATTTGGTTTTAGAAAAGACAGTCGTGTGTAACTAATTTATTGAGTTTCTATTCTAGAATAGTTGATAGAGTACAAGAGAGAGAGGGATGGGTTGACTGTATTTATCTGGATTTAAAAAAGGCGTTTAAGAAAGTGCCACATGCAAGATTACTATGGAAGCTAGAGGAGAAGGGTGGCTTAAAAGGAAGCACATTGAGATGGATAGAAAATTACTTGATGGGGAGAGAAATAATGACGCTAGTTAAAGATATGAAGTCCAAGTGGAGAGCAGTAGAAAGTGGAGTTCCACAGGGGTCAGTATTGGCACCAATACTTTTCCTCATTTATATTAACGACATGCCAGAAGGACTGAACAGCTACATAAATTTGTTTGCAGATGATACGAAACTGTGCGGAGTTATAAAGCAAAAAGAGGATTGTGAAATACTGCAAGAAAACCTAAATAAGATCTTGGAATGGAGTAAAATGTGGGAAATGGAATTCAATGTGAACAAAAGCCATGTCATGGAAATGGGAAAGAGTGAAAGACGACCCGTGGGAATCTATAAGATGGGAGATGGAGTAGAACTGGAGAAAGTAAAAAAGGAAAAGGACTTAGGAGTGACGATGGAAGAAAACAATCAACCAGTTAGCCATATTGATAGAATTTTTAGAGAGACATATAATTTGGTAAGGAATATTGGAGTAGCATTTCACTACATGGACAAAGAAATGATGAAGAAATTGATAAGTACTATAATAAGACCCAGATTGGAATATGCAGGAGTAGTGTGTACCCTCATAAAAAGAAACACATAAGGAAGTTGGAGAGACTACAAAAAATGGCTACAAGAATGGTTCCAGAATTTGAAGGGATGACATATAAGGAGAGACTAAAGGCTATGGATCTACCAAGCCTGGAACAAAGAAGGGAGAGAGGAGATCTGATACAAGTTTATAAATTGATCAACGAAATGTACCAAGTTGATAATGTGAAACTGATCCTGAGAGAAGAATATGACATTCGAAACACAAGATCGCATAGTAAAGAGCTGAGAAAAGGAAGATGTCTGAGAGATGTTAAAAGGTATAGTTTCCCGTAAAGATGTATTGAGACATGGAACAGTTTAAATGAAGAAGTAGTGTCTGCAATGAGTGTGCATACTTTTAAAGTAAGATTGGATAAGTGTAGATGTAGAGATGGGGCCACACGAGCATAAAGCCCAGGCCCTGTAAAACTACAACTAGGTAAATACACACACACACACACACACCGTAGTGTAGTGGTTAGCACGCTCGACTCAGAATCGAGAACGCCGGGTTCGAGTCCCGGTGCGGCGAGGCAAATGGACAAGCCTTTTTAAAAAAATGTGTGGCCACTGTTCATCTAGCAGTAAATAGGTACGGGATGTAACTCGAGGGGTTGTGGCCTCGCTTTCCCAGTGTGTGGAGTGTGTTGTGGTCTCAGTCCTACCCAAAGATCGGTCTATGAGCTCTGAGCTCGCTCCGTAATGGGGAAGGGTGACCAGCAGGCGACCGTGGTGAAATTACACACACATACATGAAACGTGGGTGAGGAAGGACACAGTGCCGTTGCTCCGAGAATCAGCTGATCTCCACTACCTGTTGTTTTGGGTTTGCAATGGCCTGGGTGAGTAGTGTAGACTCGTTTTCATGAATACAGTGTTAGAGAATCATGAGTAAGGAAGAGATTCCATCTAAATGCAGGTATGAGACCCGGGAAAGAATGAAAGATGATGATGATTATGTTGGTGAGGGTGAAAGGGCATTTGAAGGCTTTGATACAGCAAATACTTCACTATTTAATAGAGTGTTGACTATTGAACGTAAATTAGATAAATGGATAAAAGAGAGTATGGGAATTAAAGTGAATGAAGAACAGGAAAAAGAGCTCCAGAAATTGAAAGAAAGGATAAAAAGAATGTAAGAAAACGAAGCTAGGTTAAGAGCAAAAATGAGGAACTGAAAAAGGAAGTAGCTAACTACAAGAAGCAGATGGAAGAAGGACTCGGTAAAGCTGAGAAAGAAAAAGAGGCGTTGAAAGATCTAGTTAAGAAAGAAGAGGAAAGAGTACAAGACATGATTAAAAAAGAAGTACAGGTATGGAGAATCCAAGATAAGAAACACAAGGAAACATTTCAGGAAGTATTTCAAGAACAGTTAAAAGAAAGACATGAGAATATGACAAACAAAATGATAGGAGTCCTTAAGAAAAAAAAAAAATCTAGTAAGAGAAATTGCGGAGAATAAAAGTGTAATTATTTTTGGCCTGAAACAAAATAATGTTGAATATAGACCAAGAAGGGAAAAAGAGGAAATGAAATCAGTAAAAGACCTGCTAAAAAATCTAAATGATGAGGATAGACAGAACTTAGAAGAGGAAGTAGAAGAAATCCACAGAATGGGACCATATCAAGAAGGAACATTGAGACCAATTAAGATACTACTAAAATCACAAGCAGCAACAGAAAAAATACTATATAGAACAACAAAACTCAGAGAAACAGAAGGTTGCAAAGATATATATTGTTACGGCCCACCCGTAATATACTCCACTACCATCACCTCCTCCGCTTGCTACCTCTTTTGCCACCTCTCCACCTCCCCTTCCACGTCACCGTCTCATGAACCTTCCACGGCACCGTCTCATGAACCCTCCACGTCACCGTCTCATGAAGCCCGCTACTGTCCCAAAGTTGGATTCACGCGGTCCCATTTGACTCAACCGGAAGTGTTAAGCCAGCTCTTGGCTTTCTGGAAGTCAGTGGAGGTCCAGGCCTCAACCAGTGAACCCAACACCTCTTGGAGTACCGGGGGATCCACCTCACCCAGCACTTCACCACTGCGACACCTCATAAGTATCACTTCCCCTCGTCCCGTGTTTTTCCACATTGCCTCCATATAGGATTAGTATTATTGTTAGGTATTAAGTTGGGTTCTTTATTATTATATTTATTTCTGTGTTATATGTATATGTGTATGTCAGAAACAGGTTGATTTCTGGGAATCGTATTTTCAGTAGGAAAGCAATAACTAAGGTAGCTACGAGCAGCATCTTTAATGGGCCAAACGTTTTGACATTTCATCTTATGTCATCATAAGTGGTCTAAAATAAAATAAAACGATAAAACAAATATAAGTATAAAAGAATAAAGTAAAAATACAAAGAATTACAATGGTAAAAATTCACACTATCATAAGTGGGTATGCTGACAGAGTATTGTTGAGGGATGACTTTACTTGGGAAATATATAGGGATTCCAGTATTCTTAAACTGTTTCTATTACAGGTGGCGAGGATACGGAAATGACTGAGATTGGGTTGAACCTTACATGAGAGGCAGTGGTCCTGTATCGCGGAAAACGGGGCGTTGTGTAGCGGGCGCCCTGTTCTGGCCTAAATGCTCGCTGGCTCGGTTTATAAGTGAGCGCAAGGTGCTACCCACATACTCAGCCTGGCAGCTGGGACAAGTGAAACAATAAACAGCCGACGAGCGTAAGGCAGTTGGCAGAGTGTCCTTAAAAAGGAAAAAACTATCTATACATAGATTATTTGTAGACACAATACAAAAGTGTTTATCAGGATAATATTTTGTAAGTTTTTCATAGAGACCCCTTTCTAATTTCTTGGAAACCTCACCTAAAAATGGGATACGTAAATAGATTGTTTCTTTGGCAACAGTGGTAATTGGTTGTTTAAGATGATATTTACTTTGGAGAAAGTTATTCAGAGTTTTCTCAAACAGGTTGGTGGTGAAGCCATTATTATAGAAAAAATCCTTTAGGAAAGTAACTTCATTATGGAAATTTAGGTAAGAAGACAGAGCAAGAGGCACGGTGTAAGAGGGTACGGACTGAATTGATTTTGAAACGGAAACGGCAAAAGTTGAAAAAACTAATACCAAGGCCAGAAAATGTAGGTTTACGATAAATAGAGGTGGAAAGTCTACCATTGATTTTTGTGATGTTTAGGTCAAGGAAGGGGATTTGTGAGTCTATTTCAGATTCCATAGGGAACTTGATATTGTCATGTTGTGAGTTAAGGTAATGTAGGAAATGGTCTGCATGTGATGCTTCCTTAAAAAACACCAAAGTATCATCAACATATCGTCTATATAACATAGGTTTGAAAGCGATAGGACAATCATCGAGCCAGTTTCGTTTGTGGTATCAAAGTTTGCAGATGATACTAAGATAGCATGTGCAGTACAGGGTGAAAAGGACAATTATAGAATACAACGAGACCTGGACAGGCTGATAGCATGGGCAGACAGGTGGCAGATGGAGTTTAATTCTAAAAAGTGTCAGGTTATGCATTTAGGTAAAGACAACACAAACTTTAGCTATGAGATGGAGGGATGTTGGCTAGAGGCAGTAGAGGAGGGAAAGGATTTAGGAGTAGTGATAGACAAGACTATGAAATTTTCAAAGCAATGTTTAGAAGCAAGAAATAGGGCAAATAGGATTCTGGGTTTTATAAATAGAAATGTTAGTTATAAAAGTAAGGAAGTGGTGCGTGCGTGTATAATTTCTATGTTAGGCCCCATTTAGAGTATTGCATACAGGCCTGGTCACCCCATTATAGGCAGGATATCAACATGTTAGAAGCAGTTCAGAGAAGAGCAACTAGGATGATACCCGCATTAAAGCGCCTGGAGTATAGAGATAGATTAAAGGAATTAAACATGTTTTCATTTGAGAGGAGATGTATAAGAGGAGATATGATAAAGTTATTTAAAATGTTCTCAGATACAAACTACATAGATGTGAGATCTTTCTTTACCTTAGAGGAGGGAAGTAGGACTAGAAATCATGGCAGGAAGATTGGAAAGCAAGGCTGCAGGTTAGATATAAGAAAATATTTCTTTAGTCATAGGGTGGTAGACTTCTGGAATGCATTGCCAGAAAGGGTTGTAAATAGCACTAGTTTGACAATGTTTAAAAACAGATTAGATAAGCACTTAAATTTATTAGATTTATAATTATGTATAGCGCTGCATGATAGTTTTTATAAGAAATTTACTATAGTTAAACAAGACATGATCACAGATTGTAGAGGAATTCGCTGCAGGACTTGGCCCTGTTAATGGGCCAGCCAAATATTTAGAATTAGTATATAATGTATTGTGTACTTGTAAGTGTATCTTTAAGTACTGATGACGAGGTTGCTGTGCGACTGATACAGGATAACCTAGATGGGCCCTGGTGGCCCTTTGTTATCGTATTATTTATGTTATATGTTATGTTATGTTATCCTTCAGGCTAAGCGTCATGCCATTACAGCATGGCAAAGGAACCCTGTCCCTCCACTCCATCAGTGTTTTCACTACTTAGAGGGCCAGTGCAAGCATGTTATTCTTGATGAAAAACGCTCAGTATAGGTCTCTTTTTATGCTTCCCTGCCCGTTTTCCACCTCAGTCTCCCGAGCCTGGTCTTTCTTCAGGAAGATGATGCATCTGCAACCCCACTCACCTTCCCGTTAACTAGTAACAGTGTCCTCCTCACCACTGATGCCCAAAAAGCCAAGTGTCTTGCTGCCTACATCCACACAACACTTGTCTGTCTTATCCTCTTCCTCACACACCATATTAGCACTGCTATTACTCCCTAGGAACTCGCCTCAACCTTACCCTCATTGTCTGTCAGGAAGGCAACAGGACCAGACAACATGCCAAACAAGTTTCTTTGATGCCTCCCAGATGCTCTGCTGCAGCGCCTCTTGGACGTTCTCAACAACAGCTGGTTGTCAGGGATGTTCCCAGGAAGGAGGTTCTGCATTTTATTCTTATTTGAATACATGTAAGTAGCAATAGAAAATTTAGTAATGTCAACTAGTTTTAACATTTTTGTTTCTTTGAAGAGAGGATTTGTATGTTCTAAGAAATTACTATTGGTTATTATTCTTACAATTTTCTTGGGTTGTAATTTAAGAGGAATTAAATAAGTTGGATAGGTTGTGCACCATATTGGATTCCAATAAGTTAGTAGTGGATATATATGTGGGGCATAATGAATGGTCTTAAGTACTTCTTGTGGCATATATTTTTTTGCTTGATAAAGTAGAGCCACGTGTCGTGATACTTTTAAGGTGAGGTTATTTATGTGATGCCTAAATGTTAATGTATCATCATAGGTAACACCAAGAAATTTTTTTTATTAGTTCTTAAAATCACTTTGTCATTTATACATAATTGAGGAAGATTTACAGTTTGTTTAAACAAAGTTTTTTGTTGTATTGATAGTGAGTTTGTTGCTCAGACACCATACATAGTTTATTTTTAGTTCATCATTAGCATCTGGGTTTGGGCCCTGACAAGTAAATAGTCATGTCATCTGCAAATAATATTTAGATTCAGAAAAAATGTTTGAAATTTCATTAATATATATTAGAAGCTGTAAGGGACCGAAGACACTATTTTGCTGAAAACACCAAGTGTGGCTATTGTTGTGGAAGACTTTTCATTATTGAAAATGATATATTGTTTTCTCTGCTAAGTAATCTTTGAACCATAAAAGAATTTGCCCATGAATTCTATATTGGTGCATTTATTCAAAAGATTTTTATGGCTTACATTGTCGAATGCTTTAGCAAAGTCAATAAGATTGATAGAATTAATAATTTGTCATCTATGGCATAAAACATATCATTAGAAAATTTATTTAGTTCTGTAAAAGTGTTATTGTTTTGCCTAAAACCATATTGGGATGGATTTAGAAAGGTTTTGCTTTCCAGATGACGCATTAAATGTTTTTTCATAAGGGTTTTGAATATCCAAAAATTATGTAAGTTGAGAAATTGGTGGGTAGTTTTTAGGATCATTGGCAGGTCTGGATTTGTGAATGGGAGTGATATTGGCAGTTTTTGAAATACGTTGGAAAGTTCCATTTGAATAGATTGATTGAATAGTATGGACAGAGGGGCTGACAATATGTTTAGAGTTTCTTTTCATAATAGGAGTATACAAGAATTTTTACTGTTTAATGGCTTTATTGCATTGACTTCATAAGGAATAATGATAGGAAATACTTTTTTTCCTATCATTATTATTGGGTTTGTATTGGATTGTGGGAGATTACTGTTTAGTTCAGGGCAATATTAGAAAAGTAATTACTAAAAGCTTCAGAGATGTCAGGTGGGCTGCTTAATATGAAATCATTATACTGCAATATCTTAATTGTGTTTTTATTTTGTGTATTTATTGCCTTTTATTTCATTGATTGTTTGCTAAATTTTCTTTGTGTTGCTTCTGAAATTACAAAATATTTGACGATAATAGTTATATTTGGCAGCATGTATAACTTAAGTTAGGTTGTTCCTATATTGTTTGAATATCATGTGTGAAATTTGACCAAGTTTATGCACCTTAAAAGTTTACATTTATATTTAATAGAATGAAGTATTCTGGTAGTTAGCCATGTGTATTGGAGTCTTTTTTCTGTTACATATTTAGTTTTTACTGGAAAGCATTTGTTATAGAGTTCATCAACAATATTAAAGAACAGGTTAAAATTATCATTTGTGTCTACTAAATTAAGTATTTCATCCCAATTTATCCTTTGTAGTTCACTAGTAAAATAAACTTTGGTAATTTGTGCTAAAGTCTCTAAAGATAATCTTAATGTTTAGTATTTGGTACAGACTGTTGAATTATATTTATAAATATAGGGAGATGATCAGTCATGCAATAATGGAAAATACCTGATAATGATGGAGGTGTGAAATTTTTTTATTTGTCCAGATATTGTTTAGTATTGATGGTTGACCAAGCAAGGTCAGGGCTGTCAGGAAATCTTGTTGGTCATGATATATGAGGGAAGTGATTTAGAGTTCGCATTGTATTGGGGAATAGGTTGGTAGGAAGATGAATGGAATGTTCAAGTAAATTTATGTTAAAGTCCCCAATGAGAATTGTTTTGTTTTGTTATTTCTAAAAGTTTCAGCAACTAGTAAATTATTGATAATGTCAGTGAATTCATTAACAGCTATATGTTTACTATTGGGCCTATAAATTACTAGGATTAGTAGTTTGTTGTACATATTTCAATATTTCTATTTATATGGGAGAACTGATTTAGAATGTCTACATTTATCACATTTTTTGATGTAGATAGTAATGCTCTCTATCAGTTCTAATGAAGTGAAATGGAGTATAACCTTCTATGGAGTAAAGATGCTTAGTGTGCTCTTTCTTGTAACCAGGTTTCTGTAAGGGCAATATAACATCAGCCTTCTATGGAGTAAAGATGCTTAGTGTGCTCTTTCTTGTAACCAGGTTTCAGGTTTCTGTAAGGGCAATAACATCAGCCTTCAATGGAGTAAAGATGCTTAGTGTGCTCTTTCTTGTAACCAGGTTTCTGTAAGGGCAATAGCATCAGGTAGTTTGAGTAAACAAGTAAGTAATGATTTTAGTGAATCCAAGTTTTTGTGTAATGATCTAATAATATTTAAATGTAATAAATTTAGATAATTGTTAGTTACTTAGTGAGTTTGTAGTAGAATTGTGTTCCTGAAAATTGAAGTATTTAAAAGTGTCAATATCATATCGTAGTAATCATATTTATTGCAATGTTGAAAGCATTGGTATTATCCTCATTTTGGTTGACATCATCAAACAATGTTTTATATACATTCTCCATAAGGGATGTAAAAAGTAATAATAGCATTTTATAATAATGACAACAATAACAAAATTGATAATAATAATAACACAAGAACATAGTTGGCTCCCCAGGTACCTTAAGAAGTTAACAAATAATTGAAGTTTGAGAGAGAGAGAGAGAGAGAGAGAGAGAGAGAGAGAGAGAGAGAGAGAGAGAGAAGTAATTGTCCTTGGCGACATGAACCAACACCTCGTTGCCAGGACATTTAATGAGCTGCTGTCTGACTAAGGCCTTACCAACCATGTATATTTTCCCACACACACATCAGGATCCTCCCTTGATCCCGTCCTGACTGACCTCCCCACGAGTGTCGTCACCTGCCAGCCAACGGGCTCTGTCGGCTCCTCGGACCACCTTGCCTTGCTCACAAACATCAAGTTGGCAGTCAACCGGGAAGAGGGGATCAACTGCACCAACTGGCTCTGGCGACAGGCAGACTGGAGAGGGCTCAGAGAGGAGCTTGCCTGCTGAGAGGAAGCGTGGAGGAACAGGTGAAAACGTTTAATGACGTCCTCCTGGCCTGTCAGAAAAAATATGTCTGTTGCCAGACCTACAAGTCAAAGCCCAGAGATCAACCCTGGTTTGGCTTTCACTGCAGAAATGCAGCTGAAGAGAAGAGTAGGGTTTGGCAACGCTATAAAATGCACCCCTCTCAATGCACTCAGCAGGCACATAAGGCAGCGTGTAAACGTATGAAGCGAGTGCAAAAGGAGGCCATTCACAGATGGAAGGGCACCTTGAGGCACAAGCTGTGGTGGAGCAGCGTTAAGCAGCAGCAGGGCTTCATCTCTGACGACACTATCCCGCCACTCACCGCACCAGACAGAGGCCTCGTGATGAGGAACAGGGACAAGGCCCAGCTGCTGGCTGCCCACTTCTCCAAGAAGATGCAAGTGCCTGAGCCAGAGCGCGTCCCACCACTCATCCCTGCCAAGACGCGGGCGACCCTTGACTGCCTCCACATACACCAAGCTGAGAGAGAGAGAGAGAGAGAGAGAGAGAGAGAGAGAGAGAGAGAGAGAGAGAGAGAGAGAGAGAGAGGGTCCAGCCCCTTCACCCCCAACAAATAGCTGCCTGATAAGGTAACATGGACGCCAGCAGCATCACGGTCCTCTCAGCTAATGTGAGGGGATTCAGGACAAACGTAGGAGAACTAACACACACATTCATCCTCAGACATCGGGTGGATGTAGTAGTGGCTGTAGAGACCTTCCTTGATGAAAGCTGCATCACAATATGCGACAAAATTCCCGGATACTCGCCATGGGTGAGGCGAGATAGACAAGGAAGGCAGGGAGGTGGTATAGCTGTGTGTCACCGCGACGGGATGCAGGTTGATGTTTTGCCAGTTGACATCCCGCTGTTATGGAGATTGTCTTTCTCCGCGTCATCCTCGCAGATGAGAGCGGTCTGCTACTGTGTGCAGCATACAGACCACAGTGGCAAGGAAACGCTCCCCTAAACTACCTCTCTGAGCACCTCGATGACATCATGGCTGCCCATAACTGCCAACATGTAGTTATTGTAGGGGACCTCAACCAACACTTGGTGATGAGAGCCTTCACAGACCTCACTGTAGTGCAGGGTCTCCACAACCATGTCAACTTCCCAACACACCAGCGTGGAGGCTCCTGGATCCTGTGCTCTCTGATCTGCCAGAGGCTTGTGTGATGTGCCGCCCACTGGACCGTGTGGGTAGCTCTGATCACTATGCAGTGTTGTCCTCCATCAATCTCTCCGCTGCTAGAGAGGAGGAACAACAGCGAGTCATCTGGTTATGGGAGCGTGCTGACTGGGAGGCTATGAAGCGGTCTCTGTCAGCGACTGATTGGCACACCGTACTGACCGGAGACCCACACCACGATACCATCGCCTTTACCACCGTCCTTCTCTCCCTACAACAACAATTTGTGCCACACAGGGTGTACACAACAAACCCTAAGGACCAACAATGGTTTGGCTACCAATGTAGAGTCGCTGCTGACAATAAATATAGAGCGTGGCAACACTACAAGCGACATCCCACGCAGGTCAATAAAGCCCGGCACAGAAGAGCGTGCAAGATAATGGTAAAGACAGCAAAGTGGGCCAAGGCCAGATGGGAGACGGATATCAAGAAAAACTCTCCTCTAACCAGGTTGATGCTAAGCAATGGTGGAACCTGGTGAAGGAGAGACAAGGCATCTCCCATCAAGTGCGAATCCCAGCCCTTACCAAACCTAACGGAGACCTGGCTGTCACCAGTCGTGAAAAGGCTGATCTCCTTGCCGCAGAGTTCAGCCGGAAAATGACAACTGGTGACCCCAACAGGCAGCCACCTGCCCTCCCCCCGTCTTGGTACCTCATCCCTTCAGAATGTTGTCATTACTGAAGATGATGTAGGAAGACTCCTGAGAGGAGTGAACACCAGGAAGGCACCAGGCCCTGACGGATTAAGCCCACATATACTTAAAAACTGTGCGACTGAACTAACAGCCCCCCCCTCGCACTCATCTTCCGGCAGTGCCTGCAGACCGGGGAGTGGCCATCACTTTGGAAGGAGGCGAGAATTACACCAGTGCACAAGAAGAGGTCAAGAGCAGAGCCAGGAAATTACCGACCCATCTCCCTCCTCTCAGTGGTGAGCAAGATCTTTGAGAGGATAATTGGTGAGCAGATCAACAAATACCTTGAGGAGAATCACCTTCTATCTCCGAAGCAATTTGGATTTAGAAAAGGCCGTTCAACCTCTGATCTCCTCCTCTTGCTCTCCAAATCCTGGCATGATGCCCTTGATGCCGGACGCCCCTCCCTGGTGATCGCCTTAGACATTGCCGGTGCTTTTGACTCTGTGTGGCATCATGCGCTGACTACTAAACTCCAGCAGCTGGGCATCACCGGGGACCTGCTACAACTGTTCACCAGCTACCTCACGGGACGGAGCCTCCGCGTAGTGGTGAACGGCAGCACCTCGTCCTCCTTTCCAGTGGAGGCTTCTGTACCCCAAGGTTCAGTACTCGGCCCAATACTATGGAACATATATTTCAACGATCTACTGCAGAGTTCTCCCGAAGCGGCTGCTTATGCAGATGACTGCACCCTCTCCTGGGCTTACGAGAGGGGAGAAGCCCAGAATGTGGTGCAGGCAGTCAATAGGCAGCTACAGGACATCCTGGCTTGGGGAGAAAGGTGGCAAGTCAAGTTTGCCCCTGAGAAAACCCAGGCCATGGTGATCACCCGCTCACAGGGAGAAGCAGACCAACTGCGTGGAAAGTTGCGTCTCGGGCCAGACACCATCCCTCTGCAGGACACCATTGAAATCCTTGGGGTGGAGGTGGATTCCAGGCTGCAGTTCGACCGTCACCTGGAGAAAGTGGCGCGGAACGCCTCCTCTAAGGTGAACCTACTGCGCCGGATGAAACACCTCCTCCATGCTGACGGCCTCCTCACACTCTACAAGGCCCAGGTAAGGCCTATAATGGAATACGCCCCTCTTACCTGGATGTCAAGTGCCCGCTGCCACCTCAGCCTACTAGATAAAGTACAGCGCCGGGCAGAGCGCTTGATTAGCGGCGCTACACATCATCAACAACACCAACCACACTGGCGGAGGAGGCAGCAACACCGACAGCCTCAACAAGAGCAACAGCAACAGCAAGAGCAGCGGCAGCAGGAGGAACAGCAGCGGCACGACCTGAGGGACAGCCTCGAGCACCGCAGGAGAGTTGCCGCCTTGACAGTGCTCCACAAGGCACAAGTGCAGCGCGTACCCCACCTGACGGACTTAGGGGCAACCTGGAGGAGACACGAGGTTGGCACGAGGACGGTGTCGGCCAATGACCTCCTCCTGGAAGTCCCGAGGTCCCATAGCTCTACTCACCAGCGTGCCTTTACATCAGCAGCGGTGGTGTGGTGGAACGAGCTCACTACAGATGTGGATGTGAGGGGCCTGTCCACACAGCAAATTAAGGTAGCAGCCCATAGGTGGCTGCGTCTACACCCTCCTTAATGTCAATTTTGTACATAATGCTTCGCCTAGGATGTACATAGTATTTTTAAGTATCAACTAATAATATCTGTTAAAATTAAGTTTAGTTATTACTACATTACAATTTGTTTATAATGTAAGTGTAAGGGCAGTAGCTTTAAGATAGCTCACCTACGGCAAGGATGAGCTTTAGCATAGGCACATTTAACTGTCCCATGTAATATATATATAACCACCTGTTTAAATAAAAAAAAAAAAAAAAAAGAGAGAGAGAGAGAGAGAGAGAGAGAGAGAGAGAGAGAGAGAGAGAGAGAGAGAGAGAGAGAGAGAGAGAGAGAGAGAGTATGTATGGCACAACGGATTACTAGAAAAGCTTCGTGCTAAAGGCATCCAGGGTGGCTTGCTACGACTCTTGGGAAATTACCTGCAGGACAGAAGCCTCAAGGTGGTTGTCAACGGGCAAACATCTGAGTCCCTGCCTGTGGAGGCATCAGTGCCACAGGGTTCAATTCTTGGCCCACTCCTGTGGAATATCTACGTGGATGATCTTCTCCAGCTACTGCCAGGAGTCATGGCCTATGCTGATGACTGCACCCTCTCCTATACCTATCCACGCCAGGACAGTGGGCGGGCTGCTGAGGCCATCAATCAGCAGCTACGAGTGATAGAGGAGTGGGGTGCTCGCTGGCAAGTGACATTCGCGCTGGAGAAGACACAGGCAATGGTTGTCTTTTGGCGCTGCTGCTCTCCCACTCCAAGATGACGTCAAGATACTTGGAGTGGAGGTGGATCGAGGGCTGAGGTTTGACAGCCATGTCAAAACCATTGCCAAGAAAGCCTCTCACAGGATCTCCGCTCTCAGAAGGATCGCCAGTTTCCTCGACAGGAAGGGGAGACTGCTGCTGTACAAGGCACAGGTGCGGCCCCACCTTGAGTACGCAGCTCTCTCCTGGATGTCCTGTGCTGCCACACACAGAAGGAGACTGGACAGCATCCAACGCCGCACCATACGGCTAGTAGATGCTGCAATACCACCTCACCCAGAGCCTGAGCGTCCTCTTGATTCACTGGAACACCGCAGAGATGTGGCGGCAATCGTAGTGTTCCATAAGGCACAGGTGCAAAGAGTGCCACATCTGGCAGGGCTGCGTCATCCTCTGAGAGTCACCGCACGGAGCACGAGAACGGTGCTCAATGGTGGTGACGCCGTAGAGGTGCCGCGATCCCACGGGTGTCAGCATCAACGCACCTTCGCAGGACGCGTCTCCAGGATGTGGAACTTGTTCACGGCCGCGGTGCCTC
This sequence comes from Portunus trituberculatus, assembly GCF_017591435.1. Taxonomy (NCBI): domain Eukaryota; kingdom Metazoa; phylum Arthropoda; class Malacostraca; order Decapoda; family Portunidae; genus Portunus; species Portunus trituberculatus. Next base: position 1,581,126 of record NC_059300.1, on the reverse strand, counting down.
ACGTCCAAGAGATGAACACACACAGTGTCAAACTGATGGCACATAAGTGGAGACAGACACTGCCAACTCCTCTGACACTCTTTGTGACGTGACACTCAGTGTAGTGCAGTGCGTGAATAGTGCTAGTGAAGTGAAAAGAATAGTGCTCCATTTACATGCTGACCATCTTGTATATTATCTATTTTTAAGTCTTGTAAATATTGTAGAGAAATAGATTGTAGTACCCTTAAAATAGGTAGCACATGACAGTGCGCCTTTGGGTACATGTTCTTCTGTATAAATTATGTTTAAATAAAAAAAAAAAAAAAAAAAGGAAGAGAGAGAGAGAGAGAGAAGCAGGCCAGAGTGGTGCCTGTACACAAGAAGGGTAGCAGGGCGGATCCTAAGAACTACAGGCCCATCTCTCTCCTCTCCGTGGTGGGGAAGACGCTGGAAGTCCTCATCACGAGAAAAGTCACCGCCTTCCTCAACGCCCACCACCTCCTTAACTCAAAGCAGTTTGGGTTCAGGCAGGGTAAGTCGGCAGCCGACCTGCTTCTCCTAAACTCTACGGAGTGGAGCACCGCGATAGACAGTGGGAAAGAGGTGTTCGTCGTTGCCCTGGATATCGCCGGTGCTTTAGACAGTGTGTGGTTCAAGGGAGTGGCAGCCAAACTGAGGAGCCTTGGAGTGTGTGGAGGACTGCTGCACCTCCTGGAGGACTACCTTCATGGCAGAACCCTGCACACTGTTGTTGATGGCCACTCGTCCTCCCAACACCATATCAAAGCCAGCGTCCCTCAGGGCAGTGTCCTCGGGCCTCTGTTGTGGTGTGTATATTTCAATGACATACTGCAACTAGTCCCCGAGGCCAAAGCGTATGCAGACGACTGCACCCTCACCTTCATCAGCGACAGGAACCACCGGCAGAACACGGTGGACAGAATCAACACTGTCCTGCAAGTTATTGCATCCTGGAGCTGCCGCTGGCAAATAACCCTCGCCCTGAGAAAACTCAAGTCCTGCACATCTCCAGGCGGCGAGAAGACGCCCATCCCCCAGCCTTCTTTCTTGAAGGCAAAAGGCTGCCTCTCCAGCAGTCTATCTCCATCCTGGGGGTGGAAGTAGACGCAGGCCTAACTTTCACCACCCACGTGAGGAGGGTTGCCAGGGATGCGGCGTGGAGGCTGAGCTGTGTCCGACGCGTTGGGAAGTTGCTCGACGGTCCGGGGATAGCGTCCCTCTACAGGGCCCAGGTCAGGCCCGTCATGGAGTATGCTCCCCTCACCTGGTCCTCCTGCCCACCCTCCTATCTTGCCGGGCTTGACAGGATCCAGGCAAGAGCGCAGAGATGATGGTGCAAATGAGGAACCAGGACCAGCAGCTCAGCTTTCAACCTCTACAGCAGCGGCGAGACGTGGCGGGCCTGTGCGTCATGTACAAGGCCCTCAGGCAACAGACTCCACATCTGGCACCACTACGCCTGCCACCCCCCATCCATACCCACACATGACACTCGAACCGCCGGCCTAATAGACCACCACCTCACTGTGACTGTGCCCTTTGCGAGGACCGAGAGTCACCTCCGTTCCTTCCTCCCTCATTACAGCCGCATGTGGAACCGGCTGGTGCAAGACACAAACATACACCACTCTACATGCCTCCAGGCGTACAAAAGAGGCGTGAACGAGTGGCTAAAGTGCTAGTGTGACACCAATAAATGCTGTGATAGTGTGTAACTATATACTATTATTCAATTATCAATTTATGACTCACTTCTGTAAATATTGTGTATTTCTTTTTGTTGCCAAGATAGGCCTGAACTATACCATAGTCTCAGACCTCTGGTATGAACAACACATATAACCTAGTTTAAATAGAACAAAAAAAAAAGAGAGAGAGAGAGAGCGTCCCCTTGATTCACTGGAACACCGCAGAGACGTGGCGGCGATCGTAGTGTTCCATAAGGCACAGGTGCAAAGAGTGCCACATCTGGCAGGGCTGCGTCATCCTCTAAGAGTCACCGCACGGAGCACGAGAACGGTGCTCAATGGTGGTGACGCCGTAGAGGTGCCGCGATCCCACGGGTGTCAGCATCAACGCACCTTCGCAGGACGCGTCTCCAGGATGTGGAACTTGTTCACGGCCGCGGTGCCTCACGTCCAGGAGATGAACACTCACAGTGTCAAACTGATGGCACATAAGTGGAGACAGACACTGCCAACTCCTCTGACACTCTTTGTGACGTGACACTCAGTGTAGTGCAGTGCGTGAATAGTGCTAGTGAAGTGAAACGAATAGTGCTCCATTTACATGCTGACCATCTTGTATATTATCTATTTTTAAGTCTTGTAAATATTGTAGAGAAATAGATTGTAGTACCCTTAGAATAGGTAGCACACGACAGTGCGCCTTTGGGTACATGTTCTTTTGTATAAAGTTATGTTTAAATAAAAAAAAAAAAGAGAGAGAGAGAGAGAGGGAGGAGAGGAGAGGAGAGAAGAAAAGAGAAGAGGAGAGGAGAGAAGAGAAGAGAGCTGCTTCCCAACATGCAGGTCTGCTGGGTGCCGCACTCAGTCCATAAAACAAAGGCATCAGATCAGCCTTGGTTTGGTGCTGCTTGCGTTGCCGCGTCAAATATCAAATACAAAGCCTGGTGTGCTCTCAAGAGGCACCCGACAGCCAGAAACAGGCTGAGGCACCGAGCGGCAACAGGGCATATGAATGCCACGCAAGCATGGGCTATAGAGCAGTGGAGGGTGAACCTGAAAAACAAACTAAGGGGAGGCCAGGTTGGCTGCAAGCAGTGGTGGAGCCTTGTCAAAGACAAGCAGGGTGAGTCGCGGGGCACCTCCGTCCCTGCACTCCACCAGGCAGACGGCAGCTTCGCCCACATTGCAAGTGACAAGGCAGACCTCCTGGCCAAGCACTTCGCTGAAAATATGTGCATCCCCGACCCCGAAAGACCCTCTCCGCTGCTGCCTCAAATAGTGATGAAAGAGACACTAGTGAAAATGATAAGTGAAGTGGAAGTGCGAGCGATTCTCGAAAGTTTGGACGAGAACAAAGCTGTGGGGCCTCAGGACATCAGCCCGCGCGTTCTACGCCAGTGTGCTGCTGAGCTGGCACGGCCCCTCACTTCCCTCTTCAATCACTGCCTCGCCACCTCCACATGGCCTGAAATGTAGAAAGGAAGCAGTGTGGTGCCTCTTCACAAGAACTCCAAGGCAGAGGCAAAAAATTACAGACCCTTGCTGCTTGTCCTTGCTGCCTGTGCTGAGCAAAGTGCTGGAAACAATTGTGGCCTCACGAGTGACGCAGCATCTCAAGCGCCACCACCTGCTGAGCAACAGGCAGTTTTGGTTCAGGCAAGGGAGGTCGGCGGCAGACCTGCACCTGCTCCTCTCCACGAAGTGGAGTGAGGCCCTGGACCGAGGCAAGGCCACAGCAGTAGTAGCTCTTGATATCGAAGCTGCGTTTGACAGAATTTGGCATGCAGCGCTCATCACCAAGCTCCGCGCTGTAGGCGTGGACGGAGCACTCCTCCAGCTCCTAGAAAATTACTTGAGAGCCAGGCACCTCAAAGTAATTATCAATGGGCGGGAATCAAAACCACAGCCCATAAGGGCAGGCGTTCCTCAAGGGAGCTGCCACGGCACTTTACTGTGGAATGTGTATATCAATGATCTGCTACACCTCGTTCAAAGTTAATGTAATAGAAAATCGCTGCTCAGACATTGTACCATTTGTAATCCAATTTGAAGCTTTAAGTGAATCAACAGCAGCAGAAGCTAATTCAGCAGAGCGAGGAAGAGCTCTTAAGCAACTGAGGACACCAAAATTGTTAGTCATTGTATCTGCTCCGTCAAAGACCCACTGGAATGAATCTGGCTGTTGGGGCATACCAAATGCTTGTAAGAAATTTGCTCTGAAAGCGTTATAATCATAATTCAGGGTTTTAGGATTGAAAGCAGAAGCCGACATTAAATCAGCAGCAATAGATCCTGGCTGTAACTGAGAACGCACAAAAGAAATTTTATCAACACCTGAAGTGATGTTAGAGTTGCGAATACTGTCTTCACATTGTTGCAAGAATTGTAAAGGAGAATACTGAGAGATGTCATCACCACCAAACTTCTGGATTGAAGAATCATGGTGTAAGAGTTTAAAAGTTGGAGCAAGCACAGGGCTTTGAAACAATGTAGAAGGAACAGGAGGGGCATTAGCAGTAGTAGTAGATGTAGTAAGGGTAGAAGTAGTAGTAGTAGTTGTAGTAAGAGTAGTAGTCATAGTAGTGACAGTAGCAACTGTGGTAGTAGTAGTAGTGTTATTATCATGAGAAGACATGGTGCAAAAATAAAGCTTACCACAGCGTAGTAACATAAAAAATAAAATAAGTAAAAACAGCAATAAAGTAAGGTGTTATAGTTACACTCTGAAGCAAAATGGAAGTGACTACGTCCAGGGCTCACTCAAAAACACACATTTGGGCAGTACATCTCGTAGCACCAAGTGGAGTAACAGGGCACAGCACAGTCAAGCTAGGACGGGCAACAATATTAGTTTTTCATAATACACCAGGCATTGCAATTGGTATCAAAAGTATACGGAAGTACTGCTGAGAAAACTTCATGCAGTGATTTCAATACTGAATAGAAAAAAATTAGAGATGGTACAATTATAAAAATAAATATAACACTTGGGACAAGATGCAAATCAAGCATGAGATACTCAAAAATAATTCACTAGAGTGGTTATACTGAAAAACACTCAATAAGTATTCAATGGAACACAATGACATACATTACCATACACCATACACTGGCTGGAGTATCAGCAGCAATGAAAACACATCAGACAGATATTTCATAATCAGATGCAGTAGTTGTCTCAGTCTGCGATGAAAATCCAGGCTTGAACATACAAAAATATAATGAAAATCACACAAACATTAAAAAAAAAAAAAAATCAACAGGGGAAAAAAATTAACAGGAAAATAATTATAGGTACAGTGTAAGAAAAATAATACTAAAAATAAAATAACTAGCCAACAGCATGGGCAGATTGAAAGTACAGAGAGAAAACAATGAAGTATAAGCAGAAAGCAATAGAAGAAAGCAAGAAACAAATAAGAAACAGAAAAATTTCAAGGTCACTCAAGGAGACTAATAAAATAACAATGCACAAAAAACACTGTTGCACTTGTAAATAACACTGTAGCACTAGCAAATTAAAGAAAATGCATCACATAATTGAGCTTATGAGGCTGCAAGGGCAATATAATAAAAAAGCTGGCCTACACACAGGAAAAACATATGGTACTAGGCTACAAACAAACATTTAAAGCATCCGCGGCTGTGACAGCCAATCTGAGACAAGGGCAAGGTGCCATAACGAATCACCAAAGAGCCCGGGAAAATATCAAGATGGCGGCCAGACAGGAGCCAATCAGAGCACAAGATACAGGTAGCAGCGTCCCACAACCAATGGGAAAAGCTGAAACATTCAAACATTAAGAGACAGGAAGACGCTAGAATTAATGGCGCCAAGGCGAGAAAAAGCAGATTAAAATGCAATAAACACCACAAGATAAACTCACTGACTTACCCTGAAGGAACTAACCCACCGTATCTGTGTAGAAGGGAGCGTCAGATGAGGTATGGAGTAGCTGAGAAGCATAAGATGGCGCCAGGACAGACTTTGGCGGGAAAACACACTGTAATCGCCTAAAAAAAAAACTCACAGCAAGCACAAAAGTATATGTTATACTTATACAAAAGACGGCAGAAGCGGAGGGGCTGACAGGTGGCGACTTGAAGTGCGTGTGTCGGCTTGCTATACGTGGCGATTTGATACGCAGCAAGGTGCACGTGGCTTCACATGAATACTTAAGAGCACAGCAGTCTATCAGGCAGGCAGCAAGAGGAAGCTGCAGGCAAAAACTTGCGAACGAAGCTGTAGGTAGGAAGATCCAAGCATCGAGAAGCCCACGTGAGACAGCAGGCAGTGGCAGGCCAAATACAGCAGGGAGAGCTGCAAGAGACTGCAGACAGCAAGAAACAGCTGACATTCCCGTAGCTGTAGGAAGATCCAAATATTGACAAGCCTACGTAAAACAGCAGGCACAACAACGGGTAAGACAAGGCAGGAGCGGCCATCTTGTCTCCTCCACACCACGGCGCCGTGTCACTGAGTCACTCGCATATCACTGGCCTTCACCGCTGCTACCAATTATGTGGTAGTTGTCGTAAAACAGGGGTAGCATGGAGACACTGAGTCCATTATGAAAGTGTATTTACGGTAGCACAATACACAACCAGTGTAAACTGAGCAAAACGAGAGGCAGGAGCGAGCGTGTTGCCCTGAGGCGGCGGTGAGCGAGAACTGATGGGAAGGACGTGACGTCAGACAGAAAGGGAGTATGGGAAAAACAAAGGACATGCTAACATATTTTATTAACAAAATATATTTCTTATAAGGGCAACAAAGTTGACACACGACCGCGGTAAACTCTCTCTCTCAGTCACTCTGTTTTTCATTAACTTTCTCTGTATCACCGTCAGTGCTTCTTCCTTGTTTGGCGTAAGTCTTTTCGTGTAACAGGGCTACGTCTGAGTGGAATGGTAGCCAGAAGAAATCTGCTCTCCTAACTGAACAGTTTGTACTGTCGCACCCTATAGTGTCGTTATCATTAACACAGTAATGACGTGGACCGAAAGTAACGATCCAATCATGGAGCTTCCTAACTATGATGTACATTACCACCTACCAATGGGATGTTAAGGCCTAGTGAGCTGAATCAGCGGTAAGCTTTATCGGTGTGAAATAAACCAGACGGTTTTCTTACGACGGGACGTTAAGGCTAGCAGGTGACGAAAATTCCGAGACAGTGACCTTTGATCCTTATTCACGGCTATACATGCCTTCACGCTTGGTTATACAACTAGTTTAGGTCTACCTCTATATATTTTTAAAATGCCTATTACAATTATTATCATTATTATTGTTAATATACTTAATTCATTATACTCATTATTACTAATAATAATTATAATAAAAATAATTGTTTACCTTCACACTTCAATTCCTGGCTGATTTCACCCTACAGCCTATCCACCCCATTCCTGGTGGTGCTTATTCCATTTATTTCATATACGCTCTCATAAACTTTGGCTATCAGGAGCTCAACATCCATCCTGCTCTACCTGCTCGGGTTGAGCAGGTAAGAATGATCCAAGGAAACCGGAAAGCGGTTGAAGCAGGTTGCCACCTGCTTTCTCTGTGCACGCCTAGTCTACACTTGTTTATATGGTTTAATTCTTAGCGCGGGTCGGTGCCGGTTGCCAGCGCGGGCAAATCTGCTTTCTCTTAAGCCAGAAACACAGAGTATGTTGATTATTGGCGGAAAAATAACTCAACGTCACGTACCACACGACACGGAGTATGTAGCACCATGCGTCGCATTGCCTTGCCTAAACACACACACACACACACCGCCGTCGCTGAGAGAGGACGGCTCGTCTCGGGCTGCGGACGGAAAGAAGGAAAATACCTATGGTGATACAGGGCCCGGGTAACTCTAAGTTAGTGTCCTGTTAATATCCTACTGTCGCTTAGTGTTCAAAGTGAGGGATATGGAGAGCGATCCCTGAGAGGAGAGTGTGGGCGGTGATTGTTTTGGCCGTAATCAGCTGATGATAACAAAAATGGCGTCTAGACAAGCTAGAGACTTTGAAGGTTTTATTACTATGCCAAAAGGACTGGAGAAACTAGATATGGATGCAAGAATCCAGGCACTGGAAAGTAAGTTTCTAAACATTTTGTCAGTAGAAGAAAAACTGGATAGAGTTCTAGCCGAGAATGATTCGTTCAAAAAAGAGATCTATTTGTTAACGTTAGCGAATAAAGAGCTTTTGAAGGAAAAAGTAGAGATGGAGAAAGAAAACCAACAACTAAGGAAACAATGTGGAGAGATGAAGGTTAAACTCATGGAAATGAGATAAAAATATACAAAGGGGACTTGAGGAAGGAGAAATGCCTTAATCTAATTGATACCAGGATGAAAGAAGTGAACCTTGAACATCAGGAGGTACAAAGGTCCTTTAGGGAGATAGTGAAAAAGCAGGAAGAGAAAAATAATGGGATTACGCAGAGGGAAATGGTAAAGGCACTAAAGGAAAATGAGTATGTGGTGAGAGATATTGCTGAAAAGAAAAAATGTGTGATCATAATAGGATTGCGGGAGGAAACTAACAGGAACTGGCAGGACAGGAAACATAAGGAAAATGACAGGATTAAGTCTTTACTGAACAAGATCTCTGTGGAAGAAGAGGACCTATATGCTGAGGTACAAGAAAGTGTGAGATTGGGAGCTTTTGAGGAAAGCAAGAATAGACCATTAAAATTGAAATTAAAGTCTCAGGTGGCAGTGGAGGCCTTGTTGAGGAGGGCTTGGAAACTTAAGGACTCTGAGGAAACCAAAACAATTTACATAAGAAGAAATATGTCACAAGATGAGCGAATGAAAATGAAGGAGCTTGTAACTGAAGTGAAGGAGAGGAATGACGAAAGAACAGAGGCGGAAAAGACCAAGTTTTTTTGGAGGATGAGAAATGGGAGGCTAAAGAAGTGGTGGATAAAACAGACGGAATAGGCATTACATGGAAGAATGAGACTAGGAATGGAATAAAAGTGACTTACACGAACATAGATGGATTTCTGTCTAAGAGGCTAGAATGTATGGATTACCTAAGAAATAACGAACCGGACATAATGTGTGTAGTGGAAAGAAAGCTAAGGCCCGAAATAAAGCTAGACTGGTTTGTTGTAAAACACTACAAAGTATGGAGAAATGATAGAAAAAATAAAGTGCAGTTTATTCTGAGAAAATTTTCCATACACATATGCATTTTGAGGCTTTCTCTAACTGGTGTGAAATTTGAATGTAGCGGGTTGACAGATACGATGGCTTCAAGCAAGTGTTTGTATTTTGTCATCGGTCAGGCAAGATGTCACGCAACCAGTCATTTATTCTATTTATTTTTTTAATACTAACATAAGCTACATAGCTTTATTTGTACACACCATGAAACAGGAAGGCTTTTCCATTCTGCATGCTTGCAGGCCCAATTTAAGACATCTACTGTAGTCGACAATCTTCGTATAATTTTACTAAAACATTTCAGTGTAACATATTTAGATGCAAATTATCAGCAGTGCAAGCTAAGTTTTTGAGCCCAGGTTTTCATAGAAACCAAAAAAAATTTCAATCAGCTACGTTAAAATTTCACAATTACCTATTACTTTCTTCATCAGTTAATTTTTTCCTTCTGTTGGCAGCAGTCTCCCATTCTCCAACAAATTCTGAAGTGGTGACCATAACTGTCAATGAAGAGGCAGTTGAGGTGCCAAATGTCACCACTCCAGCTGCTGAACCCATCCCTAAACAAGCAGGAAGTATGGACCCAGTAACCTCCAGGGGCAAGTGGAGTACAAGAAAACTGCTATACGACCATGATTGGATTGAAGACACAGATATGAAACTTGGTGAAATGTCCAAATATAGACATGAACATTTTTTGCAAAAGAGGGAGAAACTTTTAGACCTGCAAATAAAACATATGGAGACACAACTGGAAGAAGCTACAATCCGTAGAGAAATTGTCAGGAAAGAATTGGAGAAAATCAGCAAGCAAGCATAGATGTAAAACAATAAAGCAACTTAGTAGCAATTTCCCTCTTTTATTGAAACCATTAAAAAAAGAAATTGTATATAAACTAATCTTAATACAGACTTATTTAATCCTAATATTACAAAGTCCAAAAACTTAGTCCAGACTAATAGAGCTTACAATAACTTATAAACTGACTCTATACACCTCTATCTTAAAAATAATCCCTGATCACCTGCTGACATTTCCACCTGCCTTGCTCATTTCTTTGTCTTGGTTGCAGCTGGTCATTTTGGAGGTTAATGTCATCAATGATGACTTCCCTTCCATCTTGTGGTAAAACAAGTCTGAACAGCAATATTATGTAATACTGTAGCTGCAACTATAAAGGCTGTAGTTTTTTCTAGATTTGTCCTAATTTTTTTTCCTAAATAAGCAAATCTCCTCTTTAAAACACCAAAAGCTCTTTCAATTGTGTTCCTAGTAAGGACATGACTGCTATAGTAGGCTATTTCATGAACATTATGTGGAAATGCCACTGGTGTCAACAGATATGTTTTTAGTGAATAACCTGCATCTCCAAGTAAGTGATACCTTGAATTTAAATTCACTTCTAAATCGGCACAGAGCCTACGGTTTTAAAAAATACGGTTGTCGTGGACACTGCCAGGACATCGAGCTACTACATTATGGAAACAGAGGTCTGGACCACACACAGCTTGAACATTCACTGAAAAGAAACCTTTCCAGCACCTAAACACCTCTGGATTTTCCACCGATGGTCTTTGTATGGCAATGTGTGTGCAGTCAATTGCTCCAATAACTCCTGGCATTCCAGCAATGTCATGGAAGGCTTCAACAGTTCGTTGCAGGTAATTTCCCAAAGGTTGCTGTATGTAACGCCTGCTTAAACTAGCAACTGCCATGGACACAACCTTCAAGCACTGGCTGACTGTTGTTTGTGACAAGTCATAGCAATCACTTACAGTCAGCTGATGATTTTCAAAAACACGTGGAAAAAAAAAAAAAAAAAAGGCCAATTTGCTGTTTCACCCGACCATGGAATCTCTGATGTGAATCACGTTTTTCTGGTGAGAAATGTAGTGAATTGATTGATGGTATATATATACTATATGCAGCAAAAGGATATTTTTCAAGTTATGACTGTTTTTTCAACTCCATATAATGCCTACCACTCATTCCCAACGATCTTGGGGGGCCAGTGAGAAATCGGGGATTTTTGGGTTCCCGAACATTAAATCAAGTAATTTGCATTGCAAACCAACAAAATCACATAAGAAAAAATTTGAAAATACTTTGATGGCGGCGGCGGCTGGATGTAGCGGCAGCAAGCATTGCTTTGTTTGTTTAGTAGTGTTGCCAACATTACATTTCCATCTATCGGACTATCCACTATGCGGCAGTACCACATCCCAGAAGTCTTACTAACCAAACCCCACTTAATAACATCCTACCCAGAGGCATTGCGCCCCTCCCACAGATCCCGTAACAAAATAGTTACTACCCAAACCCAACATAATAGCCTTCTACTTCTAGCCCATGGGGGCTGCACCCCCCACCATACCCCTCCAAAGGGTACTAACAAAACTTCCCTTTAATGCTTGTCAGACAACCGTTGGTTGGGTGAAACTAAATAATGTCAGGTGCAGCCCTCCTTCTCCATGTAAATTATTGTTCGGTTTAATTAAAAACTCTTGTGGGGTGTCTGGGGAATTCACCCCTCCCCACCCCATCCCTGGTTTGTTTATTATGTTGGGTTTGCAAGTGCGAGGGAGACTTTCTTGCGAAGTGTCTTGGGATGTCAAGAAACTTGCACTGACATTTGCCTGTGCACCACACAGTGCGAAAACGACAAGGACTCGGTTAATGAAAACCTTGATTTAGATGATACTGATAGCGAGAGTGAGGACTGATATAATGGATATGACTGATTTCATCATGAGTGGCATTTGCAAAGTATGCGCAAAGTTATATGCTATATATAATAAGTTTTATGGCAGCGGCATTTCTATACCCCCTGGGGGCCCTAGGTAAGAAGGGCTATGGGGGCTCCCGGCCCGGAATGATGATGAATGAAGTTCAAGACAATGGATCAGTAAATATATATTTTATTAAAGAATGAACATATAAAATATATGATAAATAACATAAATAACATAAACTCGATGCAAACTTTACACACAATATATGAATGACACAAAAACAAGCATAACCAAAATGTACAACATTCTAAATATGCTAAAATGCAACTGTTAAAAAAAAAAGCAAGAAATTGAAGCAGAAAAGAAGAACTGAAACACCTTGGTCTTATATCCATTATCCAATTGTAGTGCATTTTTTTCTTCTAAGCTAAAAATACAACTGAACTAAAAATAAAAAAAAGACAAGGAATTGAAGTGGAAAGGAAGAACTGCAACACCTTGGTCTTATATCAGTAGTCCACTTGTAGTGCATTTTTTTTCTTCTAAGCGAAAATGCAACTATAAAAATATATCAATATATCAATATCAGCCGTCCCTCGGGGCCCCCACAAACTCGGGGTTCTAGGCAACTGCCTATGCTGCCTACCCCATTCTGTCGCCTCTGTTTAATGGATGTTTCAATATCCTGATTATATGTAGATTATACATTTGTGTGTTGAGAGTAATTATTGCAATTTTACAGTGAAACAGGCAAAAACAAACCATGGTTGCAGTAAATGTATGTGCAATATGTTTGACATGTATTTCCGTATCCTTATTACAAGTTGGTCTAGAGAAGAAATATATTTTCATTTTATAGTTGTAGGTTTATCACTAAAAAGGTATTTTCTCTAAAAATCTTTGTTCATGTTAAATTGAAATAAATGCAGTTAACTTCTTGGATTTCTCATCCCTTAATTGTATATTTAGCGTAAAAGCAATACATTACACTGCTTACCTTCAAAGATATTAGTAAATTTAGTTCTTAAACATTAGTCATTTTGATATTCAAAGACTCCATCAAAATTCCACCATAGAAACCCCAAATAAAATGGCACCATTGGTTTTTGTGTTCAGTACATACTAACTATTAAAAAAAAAAAACTTTTGTAAATCTTCTAAAAAAAATAACGAAAATAAGGAAGGAACTGGACTAGACACCATGTGCTAGCATTTACCGCAACAGGACTATGAAAATGCTGTCGCATAATGCAATATCGCAGGAAAAGAGTGATCGCGTGATATGGGCTTGCAACAATAAAACACAAGCAACTCAGTAAATACATAACAATTGGGCTTTCAGATTTTAATACAGGTGTGTATTTACCTATTTGTATTTACCTATTTGTGTATTACAGGGCCCGAGCTAAGCTCTCTGTGACCTGTCACCTTGTCCATTTCTGTCATATCTCTCTTTCATCTGATTGACACACACCGCGTCAACGACATCACTGCTCAGTTTATTCCACTTATCGATGCTACGATGCGGGAAACTGTATTTTCTCACGTCATTTAGACAGATGTCCTTTATTAGCTTTTTTCCATGTCCTCGGAGATGATTACTTGTGGTCACCTTTATCAACTCTCCATCCAGTATGTCAATCTTGTTCACCAATTTATACATAGTTATCATGTCTCCTCTTGTTCTTCTCTCTTCTAATGTGGTCAGCCCCAGCTTCCTCAGTCTTTCCTCATAGTCTAACTCCCTGAGTCCTGGTACCATCCTTGTTGCAAGCCTCTGTACCCTTTCCACATTCTTCACATTTTTCTTTATATGCGATTACCAGACACATGCTGCATATTCTAACTGGGGTCTTATTAAGGTACATAATATATTCTTCATCATTCCTTCATCTAGGTAGTGGAATGCAAGGCCAATATTTTGAAGCATGATGTATGTTTTCCAAAAATCTTGTTAATGTGTTTCTCCGGTGACAAGGTATTTTGCACAGTTACTCCTAAGTCTTTCTCCTCATTGGTCTCTTTAATTTTCTTATCACCCAGCCTGTAATCCCTGTTTGGTCTGTATCTACTTCTTCCCATTTTCATAACATGGGTCTTGTCTATATTAAATTCCATCTGCCACTCTTTACTCCACTCATATATTTTATCAAGATCTTCCTGTAACTTGTTACAATCTTCCACAATCTTTACTCTCCTCATAATTTTAGTATCGTCCGCAAACATGTTCATGTAACTGTCAATTCCTACTGGCATATCATTAACATAAATCAAAAACATGATGGGACCAAGCACTGACCCTTGTGGAACTCCACTGGTTACCTTCTTTCACTCGGACTTCCTTCCTCTCACCACTGTTCTCATTTCTCTTCCCATTAAGTAATTTTCCATCCATTTTGCTAGTTTATCATTTACTCCTCCAATCATCTTTAGTTTCCACATCAGTCTATTGTGTGGTACTTTACCAAAGGCCTTTCTCAAGTCCAGGCAGATGGCATCCACCCATCCCTCTCTATGTTGTAGCATGTCAGTCACTCTTGAATAAAAACATAATAAATTGGATACACACGATCTTCCTTTTCTGAAACCAAACTGCCTTTCACTCAGAATGTTTTCACTTTCTAGATACTCACTCCACTTAGCTTTAATTACTTCTTCACATACCTTGCACAATATACTAGTCAACGATAGTGGTCTATAATTTAGCGGTTCTGTTCTACTACCATTCTTATATATAGGCACAATGTCAGCTCTTTTCCACTCTTTCGGGACTAATCCTGTTCGTATGGAGGTTTCCACAATATCAAATACGGGGTTCAACAATTGATCCTTACATTCATTTAGCAACCTCCTAGATATGCCATCAGGCCCCATTGATTTATTAATATCCAGATTGCTTATAATTTTCCTTACATCTTCCTTAGTAACCATGATGTCCTGCATTTGCTTTATTTCCATAGGCCTTCCTCCCATAAAATGCTCCTCCTTTGTAAACACTTTGCAAAAGTTGTCATTCAAAATTTCAGCTATATCTCCAGCATCTTCATATACTTCTTCCCCGTGTTTCACTGTTTCACTGTTTGATCTGCTGCAGTCTCTGACGAGACAGCCAGACGTTACCCTACGGAACGAGCTCAGAGCTCCTTATTTGCGATCTTCGGATAGGCCTGAGACCAGGCACACACCACACACCGGGACAACAAGGTCACAACTCTTCGATTTACATCTCGTACCTACTCACTGCTAGGTGAACAGGGGCTACACGTGAAAGGAGACACACCCAAATATCTCCACCCGGCCGAGGAATCAAACTCCGGTCCTCTGGCTTGTGAAGCCAGAGCTCTAACCACTGAGCTACCGGTGTGTGTGTGTGTGTGTGTGTGTGTGTGTGTGTGTGTGTGTGTGTGTGTGTGTGTGTGTGTGTGTGTGTGTTTACCTATTTGTATTTACCTATTTGTGTATTACAGGGCCCGAGCTAAGCTCTCTGTGTCCTGTCTCCTTGTCTACTCCTGTTATATCTCTCTTTCATCTGATTGACACACACCACGTCCACGACATCACTGCTCAGTTTATTCCACTTATCAATACTACGATGCGGGAAACTGTACTTTCTCACGTCATTTAGGGAGGCGGTGGCATAGTGGATAAGGTGGTGAGCGTGGGATCAGGCAGACGTCCACTGATTCAATCCCACCGCGTACAGCCTTAAAACACTTTCCCATTTATCGAGTGGTTTAAAGTTACCTACATGTCACCATGATACCCAGGTTTTAGGTGGTTACACTCAAGATGAGCTTGGGTGGTGATATGGGCCCTAATATGGGTACCACTATAAATAAAATTGCCTGCGCCACTAATCAAGCTGAACAGCTTCCCATACACTCTTCAAGTATGCTTACAGGTGCTATAGGCCTTACCGTATTTAAACATGTCTTTTATTAGTTTTTTTCCATGTCCTCGGAGATGATTACTTGTGGTCACCTTTATCAATTCTCTGTCCAATATGTCAATCTTGTTCACCAATTTATACATAGTTATCATGTCTCCTCTTGTTCTTCTCTCTTCTAATGTGGTCAGCCACAGCTCCCTCAGTCTTTCCTCATAGTCTAACTCCTTGAATCCTGGTACCATCCTTGTTGGCACTGTACCCTTTCCACCTTCTTCACATTTTTCATGTGTGGTGACCAGACGCAAGCTGCATATTCTAACTGGGGTCTTATTAAAGTGCATAGTATCTTCATCATTCCTTCATCTAGGTAGTGGAATGCAAGACCAATATTTTGAAGCATATTATATGTTTTCCAAAATATCTTGTTTATGTGTTTCTCCAGTGACAGAGTGTTTTGCACGTTACTCCTAAGTCTTTCTCCTCATTGGTCTCTTCAGTTTTCTCATCTCCCAGCCTGTAATCCCTGTTTGGTCTGTATCTACTTCTTCCCATTTTCATAACATGGCTCTTGTTTATATTAAATTCCATCTGCCACTCTTTACTCCACTCATATATTTTATCAAGATCTTCCTGTAACTTGTTACAATCTTCCACATTCTTTACTCTCCTCATAATTTTAGTATCATCCGCAAACATATTCATGTAACTGTCAATTCCTACTGGCATATCATTAACATAAATCAAAAACATGATGGGACCAAGCACTGACTCTTGTGGAACTCCACTGGTTACCTTTTTCCACTCTGACTTCCTTCCTTTCTCCACTGTTCGCATTTCTCTTCCCACTAAGTAATTTTCCATCCATTTTGCTAGTTTATCATTTACTCCTTCAATTTTCTTTAGTTTTCACATCAGTCTATTGTGCTGCACTTTATCAAAGGCCTTTCTCAAGTCCAGGTAAATAGCATCCACCCATCCCCCTCTATGTTGTAGTATGTCAGTCACTCTTGAATAAAAACATAATAAATTGGATACGCACGATCTTCCTTTTGTGAAACCAAACTGCCTTTCACTCAGAATGTTTTCACTTTCTAGATACTCACTCCACTTTGCTTTAATTATTTCTTCACATACCTTGAACAATATACTAGTCAACGATACTGGTCTGTAACTTAATGGTTCCATTCTACTTCCATTCTTATATATAGGCACAAGGTCAGCTCTTTTCCACTCTTTTAGGACTATTTCTGTTCGTATGGAGGTTTCCACAATATCAAATATGGGGTTCAACAATTGATATTTACATTCTTTCAGCAAGCTCCCAGATATGCCATCAGGCCCCATTGATTTATTAATATCCAAGTTACTTATAATTTTCCTTATATCTTCTTTAGTATCTATGATGTCGTGCATTTGCTTTATTTCCGTAGGCCTTTCTCCTGTAAAATGCTACTCCTTAGTAAACACTTTGCAAAAGTTGTCGTTCAATATTTCGGCTATATCTCTAGCATCCTCATATACTTCTTCCCCAACTTTTACTTTTTCTATTGCCTCCCTTTTATTTAATTTTCCATTTATGAATTTCTAAAACATTTTGGGGTCACTATCACAGTTTTCCACCACTCTCTGTTCATATTTCTTTTGTGCTGTTCTCCTTACTTCAACATATCTATTCCTTGCTGTTTTGTAAACTTCTCTTGATAATAAATCACTGTTTTTCTTAAGTTTCTTCCATGCCTTTTCTTTGTTCTTCTTTGCTTCTTCACAATTTCCATTAAACCACTGTTTATTATTTAAAGTCCTCATTCTGTGATATGGCACAAACTTCTTCACAGCACAGTTATATAAATCCATACATTTATCATATTTCAATTGCATATCCACTTCCTGGTACACCACAGACCAGTCAATTTCATTTAAGAACACTCTTATATGGTTGTAATTTGCCATGACAATTTAATTTTTCCTTCACACTCTTTTCCATGCTTAATTCCGTATCCAGCTCAAATCTTAGGACATCATGGTCGCTTTTCCCCAAAGGACATTCATGTTCATTTCCTCTTTTAGGGAGATGCCCCTGGTGAATACCGAATCCAACCCTGCACCTTGTTGGTGATCTCACCCACTGTGTCATCAAGTTATTTGTTGCTACGTTTAACAATTCCTCTGCCCACTCACCACCATTCACCACTTCGTAGTCTTCCCACACTATTTCCTTACAGTTAAAGTCCCCGACTATCATCACTCTATCCATTCTGGTGAGTTCCTGTTTTATTCTGTCTAGAGTATTTCTCATCAACTCTTGATAATGTTCATAATTCCAAGCACTGGTTCTGGGTGGTATGTATACTGTTATAATATTAATGTCCCTCTTACCATCTGTTATAAGCATACTTATCACTTCCTCATTTCCCTTACTAAAGTTCACCTCCTTCACTATCAGATATTCCTTAGTAAGAACCATTATACCACCACCTCCTTTATTTTTTCTATCATTTCTCCATACTTTGTAGTGTTTTACATCAAACCAATCTAGCTTTATTTCGGGCCTTAACTTTGTTTCCACTACACACATTATGTCCGGTTCGTTATTTCTTAGGTAATCCATACATTCTAGCCTCTTAGACAGAAATCCATCTATATTCATGTAAGTCACTTGTATTCCATTCCTAGTCTCTTTCTTCCATGTAATGTCTATTACGTCTGTTTTATCCACCACTTCTTTAGCCTCCCATTTCTCATCCTCCAAAAAAAACTTGGTCTTTTCCTCCTCGGTTCTTTCCTCATTTTTCTCTCTCACTTCAGTTACAAGCTCTCTCATTTTCATTCTTTCCTCTTGTGTCATATTTCTTCTTATGTAAATTGTTTTGGTTTCCTCGTAGTCTTTAAGTTTCCAGGTCCTCCTCAGTAAGGCCTCAGCTGCCACCTGAGACTTTAATTTCAATTTTAATGGTCTACTCTTGCCTTCTTCATAAGCTCCTAGTCTCACACTTTCCTCTATTTCAGAATATAGGCATTTGTCCTCCTCAGAGATCTTATTCAGTAAAAACTTTATCCTGTCATTTTCCTTATCCTTTCTATCTAGCCAATTCCTGTTAGTTTCCTCTCTTAAACCTGTTATGATCAAGCATTTTTTCTTTTCAGCAATATCTCTCACCACATACTCATTTTCTTTCAAAGCCTTAACCATTTCACTCTGTGTAATCACTTTATTTTCTTCTTGCTTTTTCATTATCTCTTTGAAGGACTTCTGTACTTCTTCATTTTCATGTTTCACTTCCTTCATTCTAGCATCAATTAGGTTGAGGCACTCCTCCTTCCCTAAGTCACATTTGGATATTTTCTTTTCCATTTCAAGTAGTTTAGCCTTCATTTCGTCACACTGTTTCCTTAGATGCTGATTTTCTTTTTCCATTTCCACTTTCTCTTTCAGTAATTCCTTGTTCTCTTTCGTTAGCATGTAGATTTCTTTTTTGAAGGTATCATTCTCCGCTATAACTCTATCTAACTCCTCTTCTATAGATCTAATATTGAAAAACTGTGTGTGCGTGCGGGCGCGTGTGCATGTGTACTGACGGTGCTTCATTACACGAGTCGATACAATGTCGCGGAACTTGCCTCGAATGTTTATCCTATCTTTCGCCACTCCTCACAGCTTCCCTCGTGTTAATACAAAACAAGAACAAGATGAACAATGGCACTGGACAAGGCTACACGGACTCATATTTTTTTCTCCTAGAACAATCTGCTCCTCGACACATACATAACAACACAATGAATCATTCTGATACAAAAAAGGAAAAGAAAAAACTTAAAACCTACAGTACATGGAGAAAACTCATTTTTCTCTCTCTTAATTCTTAGAGAGAAACTGTTATAGAAGAGAGTTTGAGATATTTCCTGAGAGAGAGAGAGAGAGAGAGAGAGAGAGAGAGAGAGAGAGAGAGAGAGAGAGAGAGAGAAGAACCACGAAGAAACTGAGAAAGAACCACGAAGAAACACAAAGTTTATAACTAAAAAAAAAAAAAAAACAGAAGGATGTATTAATAAATGACTTTTTGAAACAGGTGAGTGGAGCAGGTGAGTGAGACAAATTTATGAGTGAGGCAGGTTAATGAGTGAGACAGGTGAAAAAAAACATTAATTAGACAGATGAGCGAATGACATAGGTTGATGACAGACAGGTGAAAAAAAATATATTAATTAGACAGATGAGTGGGGAAGAGGGAGCAGGCGAGCCAGACTGGGAAAGATAGTAGTCAGGGTGGGCAGAGATGGCAGGTTGCGAGGGGAAGGAAAGCAGAGGCAGTTAGGGAGGATAGGACTAAACCTGTTGAGTGTGAAAATAGGTTCGGTTTGTTGGAGGGGGAGGGGAAGGGGGAGAGTGAGAGTGAGAGTGGAGTGAATGAAGTGGTTGTGGTGAGTGAAAGGAGAAAGAAGGGGGTAGAGGAGAGGAGGAGGAGGGTTGTGCCTAGCACACCTCAGGTGTGTGTGGTGGGTGACTCTCAGGTTAGGTATTTAGATAGCACTTTCTGTGGGAAAGACAGGGATAGGAGGACGAACGTGTGTATGCCTGGTGCAGGTGTGAAGGCAGTGAGTGAGGAGGTGCAGAAGAGGGTTGGGGGGATGGAGAGGGAGGGTGTAGTAGTTTTGCACATAGGTGGGAACGAAGTCAGAGCAGGTGGGTCGGAGGAGTTAGTGGCAAGATTTCGGGAAATGTTAGGCAAGATAAGGGAGAGTGGTAGGTGTGTAGTGTCAGGAATCTTGCCTCGTGTGTAAGTTAGCAGGGAATGGTTGTCTAGGGCCATTGGTGTGAATGATCGGGTAAAAGGGATGTGTAAGGATGTGGGTGTCAGCTTTGTGGATGTATGGGATAGGTTCTATGGCAAGGGATTTGTATGCTAGGGATGGTGTGCATCTGAGTAGGAAGGGTGTGGATGTGCTGAGTGGATGTCTGGAGGGGAGTTGGGATGGAGTGTAGGGGGTGAGGTAACAAATGCATTCCAGAAGAAAGATGTTAGACATAAATTAGATAGGATAAACAGAGATAGTGAAAAGATTAGGAAAGATTTCCAGGTGCAAATAGGAGAGAATAAGATTAGGATTCCAAATAAGGAGACAGCATCTAGGAAGGTAGCAGGACTTAAATGTTTTTATGTAAATGCCAGGAGTCTTAGGAACAAGAAGGACGAGTTATCTAGTTATATAGTTGAGGAGGACTTAGATGTTGTATGTGTCACAGAGGCATGGGTAAATGAGGAAAAGTTTAGGAAAATAGGAAAGAATATGAAGTAGATGGATACATTATGTATTTACACCAGAGAATTGGTAGGATAGGTGGAGGAGTAGTTATTTATGTAAAAATCCTTCATTTCCAGTCAGGTTAATGGTATTAAGGTAGATCACAGAGTAGAGTCCTTATGGCTGGATGTTAGAGTAAACAAAAGTAAGGTTATTAGAGTAGGAGCTTTTATAGACCACCTAACCAGTCAGCAGATGTAGACAACCTTATGGTAGATGAGATAAATAGGGGTGTACTAGTCAGACAATTATCTTAGGGATTTTAATCTTAAGTCAGTAAACTGGGAGAGGATGGTAGGAGATGCTAGTGAAAATAAGTTTATGGAAAGTTTTCAGGATAACTATTTAGTGCAGATGGTAGATAAACCTACTAGGGGGAGGAAGGTTTTAGACATAGTACTAACAAATATTGAGCATTGTTTAAAGGAAATTGAGGTAGGAGAGACTTTAGCAAACAGTGACCATCATATAATTAGATTTATCATTAATTCCAGTAGGGATAATATAGTGAATAAGACTAGAGTCCCAAACTATCAGAAAGGCAATTATGGTAGGTTACGTCAGTTATTAGGAGAGGTAAACTGGGAAGATAGTTTTGGAAATAAAACTGCACAGGAGATGTGGGATATTTTTAAGGTTGTAGTAAAGGGTATAGTGATGCAGTGTAGCCCTTACAAAGATATAAGGCAGAGAAACAGGAAGCCATTATGGTGGACTCATGAGATAGGTATCCAGATCAGAGAGAAGAAGAGGGCATATAGAGAGTTGCAGAAAAGTGGGGAAGATGTAGATTTGATTAGGTACAGACAGGTCAGAGATGACCTGAGGGGGGAGTTGGGATGGAGTGTAGGGGGTGAGGTAGCAAATGCATTCCAGAAGAAAGATGCTAGACATAAATTAGATAGGATAAACAGAGATAGTGAAAAGATTAGGAAAGATTTCCAGGTGCAAATAGGAGAGAATAAGATTAGGATTCCAAATAAGGAGACAGCATCTAGGAAGGTAGCTGGACTTAAATGTTTTTATGTAAATGCCAGGAGTCTTAGGAACAAGAAGGACGAGTTATCTAGTTATATAGTTGAGGAGGATTTAGATGTTGTATGTGTCACAGAGGCATGGGTAAATGAGGAAAAGTTTAGGAAAATAGGAAAGAATATGAAGTAGATGGATACATTATGTATTTACACCAGAGAATTGGTAGGATAGGTGGAGGAGTAGTTATTTATGTAAAAATCCTTCATTTCCAGTCAGGTTAATGGTATTAAGGTAGATCACAGAGTAGAGTCCTTATGGCTGGATGTTAGAGTAAACAAAAGTAAGGTTATTAGAGTAGGAGCTTTTATAGACCACCTAACCAGTCAGCAGAGGTAGACAACCTTATGGTAGATGAGATAAATAGGGGTGTACTAGTCAGACAATTATCTTAGGGATTTTAATCTTAAGTCAGTAAACTGGGAGAGGATGGTAGGAGATGCTAGTGAAAATAAGTTTATGGAAAGTTTTCAGGATAACTATTTAGTGCAGATGGTAGATAAACCTACTAGGGGGAGGAAGGTTTTAGACATAGTACTAACAAATATTGAGCATTGTTTAAAGGAAGTTGAGGTAGGAGAGACTTTAGCAAACAGTGACCATCATATAATTAGATTTATCATTAATTCCAGTAGGGATAATATAGTGAATAAGACTAGAGTCCCAAACTATCAGAAAGGCAATTATGGTAGATTACGTCAGTTATTAGGAGAGGTAAACTGGGAAGATAGTTTTGGAAATAAAACTGCACAGGAGATGTGGGATATTTTTAAGGTTGTAGTAAAGGGTATAGTGATGCAGTGTATCCCTTATAAAGATATAAGGCAGAGAAACAGGAAGCCATTATGGTGGACTCATGAGATAGGTAGCCAGATCAGAGAGAAGAAGAGGGCATACAGAGAGTTGCAGAAAAGTGGGAAGATGTAGATTTGATTAGGTACAGACAGGTCAGAGATGATTTGAGTAAGGTTATAAAAAAAGTAAAAGGCAGGCAGAGATAAAACTAGCTAGAGCTGGGAGTAAAGATCCCAAAAATTATATAGTTATTACAAGGTCAGTGATAAAAGAAATAAGGATAGGATTGGACCACTCAGAAAAGATGGTGTAGTAGTGGATCAAAATGAAGACATAGTAGAATTATTGAATGAACAATTTTCTTCAGTATTTACTAGGAAAGAATAGGAAATCCTGTTACAAACAGTGCGACGAGTAGTTTAAGAGCTTTAGAAAATATTGATATAAAACCGGGAATTATTAGGAAATTTATTCTTGAACTAGACGATAGGAAAGCTAGTGGTCCTGATGAGCTACATGCCAGAGTACTTAGGGAGGGTGTAGACAGTATTTCTGAAGCACTTAAGTTAATCTTTGAAAGATCACTTAGGTTTGCTGAGATACCTCAGGACTGGAAGTTAGCTAATGTTACTCCAATATTTAAAAAGGTAGGAAGGATGATGCGAATAATTATAGACCGATCAGTTTAACTAGTATAGTATGTAAGATACTAGAGAAAATCATTAAGGGTAGTATTTGGGAGCATTTAAATGAGAATAGATTAATTAGAGATACCCAACATGGCTTTAGATCAGGGAGGTCCTGTCTTACAAATTTGCTCGATATCTTAGAATATATTACCAAGGAGTTAGATGATGGAAATAGCATAGATGTTATATATCTAGATTTTAGCAAGGCGTTTGATAAGGTACCGCATAGGAGGCTAGTGTACAAATTGAGACTACATGGGATAGGGGTAGGTTAGTTGATTGGATTAGTGAATGGCTTTCTGATAGGAAACAGAGAGTAGTATTAAATGGGGCAATGTCTGAGTGGAAGGAAGTGGTTAGTGGGTACCCCAAGGATCAGTGCTAGGACCTCTTCTTTTCTTGGTGTACATTAACGATTTAGATATAGGAATTAGTAGCAAAGTATCAAAGTTTGCAGATGATACTAAGATAGCATGTGCAGTACAGGGTGAAAAGGACAATTACAGAATACAACGAGACCTGGACAGGCTGATAGCATGGGCAGACAGGTGGCAGATGGAGTTTAATTCTAAAAAGTGTCAGGTTATGCATTTAGGTAAAGACAACACAAACTTTAACTATGAGATGGAGGGATGTTGGCTAGAGGCAGTAGAGGAAGGAAAGGATTTAGGAGTAGTGATAGACAGGACTATGAAATTTTCAAAGCAATGTTTAGAAGCAAGAAATAGGGCAAATAGGATCCTGGGTTTTATAAATAGAAATGTTAGTTATAAAAGTAAGGAAGTGGTGCGTAGCTTATATAATTCCTATGTTAGGCCCCATTTAGAGTATTGCATACAGGCCTGGTCACCCCACTATAGGCAGGATATCAACATGTTAGAAGCAGTTCAGAGAAGAGCAACTAGGATGATACCAGCATTAAAGCGCCTGGAGTATAGATATAGATTAAAGGAATTAAACATGTTCATTTGAGAGGAGATGTATAAGAGGGGATATGATAGTTATTTAAAATGTTCTCAGATACAAACTACATAGATGTGAGATCTTTCTTTACCTTAGAGGAGGAAATAGGATTAGAAATCATGGCAGGAAGATTAGAAAGCAAGGCTGCAGGTTAGATATAAGAAAATATTTCTTTAGTCATAGGGTGGTAGACTTCTGGAATGCATTGCCAGAGACGGTTGTAAATAGCACTAGTTTGACAATGTTTAAAACAGATTAGATAAGCACTTAAATTTATTAGATTTATAATTATGTATAGCACTGCATGATAGTTTTTATAAGAAATTTACTATAGTTAAACAAGACATGATCCCCATGTATGGGGACCACAAATTGTAGAGGATTTCGCTGCAGGACTTAGCCCTGTTAATGGGCCAAATATTTAGAATTAGTATATAATGTATTGTGTACTTGTAAGTGTATCTTTAAGTACTGATGATGAGGTCGCTGTGCGACTGATACAGGATAACCTAGATTGGCCCTGGTGGCCCTTTGTTATCCTATTATTTATGTTATGTATGTTATGTTATGAGTAAGTGACACAGGTTAATGAGAGACGGGTGAGAAAAACAGGTTAACGAGACAGATAATGAATAAAGTAAGCGAGACAGGTGAGTAAAAACAGGTTAATGAAACATAATGAGTAAAGGTAACGAAACGGGTGACAAAAACAAATTAATTAGACAGATGAGTGAGCTAGACTGGGTAGTGAGTGAGACAGGTTTACAAGTGAGACAGGTAAGCAAGACGGGTAAGAGACGGGTCAGTGAAACAGGTTAATGGCAGTGAGAAAAACAGATCAATTAGATAAATAGATGAGTGAAACATGGCAATTAGTAAGACAGGTAAGCAAGTAAGGTAGCAGCCATAATCTTTTTTTTTCTTTTTCACAACAAATTTTTAGTTTAATACAATATCCCTTATCTCTACCATCACCCCCCAAACCCCTCCAACAAGCTTGAGGGCCTTTGGGGAATCAGGGGGTTTTGGGTGGGGGAGACATATATGTGTGATATATGGCTTTTTGAAAAATCTAAGGAAATTTCCCTACATATTTGAAGAATTTCCCTAAATCTAAGGATATTTTCTTAAATCTAGAGAAGTTTCTCCAAATCTAGGAAAATATCCCTAAATGTAGGGAAGTTTTACATTACATAACCTTTCCCCTCTAGGACACTAACCTAACCCTAACATAAACGTATCCTAGACGGGGGGGGGCCCATCCCCCCGGACCTCCCCCATAACACTAACCTAACCTAACGTTTCCTAGTCGGGGTTGCGGCCCCCGGACCCCCCTATAACACTAACCTAACCCTAACATAAACCTAACCTAACCTTAAACTATCGTATCCTAGCCGGAGGGGCTGGCCCCCGAGGACCCCCCCTAGAACACTAACCTAACCCTAACATTAACCTAACCTACCGTGTCCTTGCTTTGGAGTTGCTCCCCCCCCCTCCCACACCGCCGCTGAGCGTCACACCGGTTCTCTTATAGGTTGACACAATATGCCCTATCTCTAGCAATACCCCTCCTCACAATACCTTAAAGAAAGGTTGAAGGTCCTGGCTGTGGGACATCATCTTCTCAATTATCGTTAAGTTCACTGTCCTCCACGGGGACAGCAGGAACGATGATTTCCCAGGAATCAAATTCGCAACATTTACAACTAATGTCAACGGTGGCCATGGCTGAACTGCGCACACAGATGTCTTTATGCACCTGTCTGCCCAGCTGTGCCCCGCCTACGAATACCTATAGCAAATCCTCATTGGCGCAGCTCGTGGTTTTAAGAGGTGGTGGCACGTCATTGGACAAAAGAACTATAGACACAATAAGAATCCTATTCAGCAGTTACCCACAAACCCCAGCTAAAAACAAATGCAAGTCAGTGTACTGCTCATTTCCGAGTGTCATGGAGCTCCGAGGCTCGCCGCAGCTTGCTGGAGAAAACTCACTGAACACCGCACATTCCCGGACCTATTGCAGCGTTATTATTCATTTGTGGGAGGTAGTGTACTTACTGAAAATGTTGTAAATAGTAAGAACAACAACCTAAGGGTGGCAAAAACTATCTAGAGTTTATTGTACGAAACTGTAACAGAACCCAAAAGGGATAACCAGACAATTGTGGGCATATTTCACCGTCAAATATGAAATATTATATTTGCAGTCCAAATGGTGACATGTCTGGCTTGCATATAAAGGCGGGTTCACACGTGCTAATTTGCGACTGAGATTGCAAGTCGCTAGGAGTATCGACTGAGCTCTTCTAGTCGGAACACATTACACATAGCGACTGGAAAGTATCGACTAACTGGTGCCTTCGCGGGAAGCGATTGTACATACACAAACAGCTACCCGCCAAGATGTCATCCTCCAATGACGATGCTAAAGCGGTGGTCTCTTGTAATTTCAGTATCAAACTATCACTTGTGAACCCGCCTTAAATGAGTGAAAAGCAGATAATGATATACTCGTAAATATGGACAACCTACTGGCACTTCAGCTAGCCTGTATGTTGACATAACACACGACCCTACCTGTATCATTATTTAGCTATAAATTTCATCAGGTGTTTTCTCACACTCGGATTTGTGTGTGTGTGTGTGTGTGTGTGTGTGCTACAATCCCTACGGGCATAAGTAAGCCGACACAAGCCAACCTTACCAGACATTCCAAGTCTGTCACACTCTGGAGATTGTGTGGAGCCGTATTTGCAAACATAGCTGTATGTTCTTTGATCTTTATCCTCTTGCAATAAAAGTAAAGTGGTAGTCTTAACACTGATAACAATCGCTCACAGTTAGCCACACGCACACTGAACTTCTGACTCGTCCCGGGCAAGGTAGAATAAAGGCGTCACGCGTGTTGGACCACGGCCTTCTCATACGAAGGCCGTCTCATACGAAGGCCGTGGTTAGAAGGCCGTGGTTGGACAGGCTGGGTTGTACTTGCAGAAGACTCGAGACAATGAACCATAGTATGAAACAGTCGGTAATGTAAGCTTGGAAAACAGTTATAGCGAGAAAATAAAGTGTTTTTGGGACTTTTTGTGGTTCCATTGACAGATTAGACTAATTACATTTCAACATTATCAAAAGGAAAACACTTGAGGACATTTCTACGCACAATTAGCCAAGCACACTCACCTTCCATAAGCCAGCTATGGAGAGTGGGGAAACAGACATTGACCGTAGCCCACCACCAGTGCCCCTTCCACCACCTAGCACCTCCCCACCCAACAAGCCAGCTCCACAGTTCATGGAATATGCCTTGGCTTCAGCTTCCACTTCATTTTTGTTGAAATTCAAATATGTTGTTTTTATTTTTAACTTTCACTTTAATTGTTTTAATTAGTTCCTTTGTGCCTATATATGTCTTCTTTCAGTCCACAGTGTTATCATACACTTTTTGTTTCTGATTCCTATATCTTATTGGTTTAGTTCGTCAAAAGCTAACAGATATGTTTTCAAGTTTATCTTTGGTATTTCTTCCTCGTGGCTCATTCATGAAGGGCCCAGAAAGCAAAACTTAACCTAACACTGGCGGGTTCACACAAATCAATAAGCGACGGAAATTCCATTATTGCAAATCGCAAGAAGTACTGACAGGGCCCTTCTAGTCGGAACACGTTCACCCATAGTGATTGTAAAGTATTGGTGAGAAGTGAGTGTAAACAAACAGCTACCCAACAAGATATGTCTTACTCCGATGACGATGATAAAGAGATAGTTGCAGTTCTTTTGGCGAACCGGAAGCTTCAATGGAAAAGAAAATGTTTAAGGATACAGTCCCTGGCTAGGTAAGCTGTGCTTGGCAGCTATACCATCGAACGTCAATTTGCGTACACTTTTTTTTTTTTCTCTCTATAATTCATTTTTAGGATCCTAAATGTACTCATTTTTCCTCACGAACTCCAACATATTCTTCTCTACATCGGACACCACATTTTCAAGCCTTTCTCTGTGACATCACAAAGTCGCAAATCGACTGAACAAGACCAACATGTCGATCTTGTTTTGCGACTGGTTTCTTCAGTCGTTAGGCACCGATATTTAATCGAAAACTCTACCAACTTTCAATTTCAGTCGCATATTGATACGGGTGAACCCAAGTATAGTTGTTGCAAGAAACCGAGACGAAATCTTCTCCGTACGTAAATCTTGATTTTGATCTTGATGTTACAGGTGACTCTGGTAAACAAGGTGGTGGTGTCGTTGCGGCGACGTAGGAACAACGCTAGAGTACTCCGGATCTGAGTGAGCCTATCAGTGCCTGTCCTGTGTCTTTTTGAGGAAGACTGGTCACCTACCGCGCTTGTGATACCCACACAGGAATACCCCAGGGCTTATAAGAATCTATAGGTCTTCGCGGCCCTAACAAAAACAACGCTAGGGTATCTGCGATCGGCTTAGCTGTGTGTTTGCGGGGCACCAAAGACTAAGGCATCACGGCCTGTACATCCCAAGAGTCGGCGAAGTAACAAACCTTTTTTTAATACATCGGGACAACTTTTAGGCAGAGTAGAGGGCTTTCAAGACGTCAAAATGTCCAGTAAACCACAAAAGATGCCCAAGGTGGCTAAGGTGAGCATGGGAATAGTTTCTACAATAAGTCTGCAGAATAAGGCCTTCCTCCCTTTCATTTGTATTGTGCACAAGTTTTTGGAGAGTGTATTTGGATTGAGAGAGTTCATTATCCCATTTATGACATCCTGTCAGAATACTTTCAGAAATTTAGTTATGCTTGAGAGGCTGGTTCATAGGGTGAAAAGTTACCGAGTTGCTGAGTTATGGGAGGTTGGCCAGTTGTTTACTGAGTAGCAATTTGTGGAAGCTGCAGATTATATATTCTATGCTCCTATAACTTTGCCTTCTCACTCCTAATTGCACACCTCTTTCTACCCACAACAGGTCAAGGACAAATCTCCAGCTGAGCTGCAGATTACAGCTGAACAGCTGCTGCGTGAAGCTAAGGAACGAGAGTTAGAGATTGTGCCACCACCACCACGGCAGAAAATATCTGACCCAGAGGAACTTCAGGAATACCGACTCAAGAAGCGTCGTGCCTTTGAAGACAACATACGCAAGAACCGTGGCAACATATCAAACTGGATTAAATATGCTAAGTGGGAGGAGGAACAGCAGGAGATACGTCGTGCTCGGTGTGTATGTTTGTGTGTGTGTAATAAGATGTGAAGACATTTCCTCTTTCAAAAGATTTTATTAAAAGAGTACCCTGTGAACTCATATTAATAATGAGGTAAAAAAACCCTTAAAAGAAATAAAAGAGATGCAACCCTTTTGATGTGTAAGACTGGGTTTTTTATCAACAGGTCAGTGTATGAGCGAGCTTTGGATGTGGACCATCGTAACATTACTTTGTGGCTTAAGTATGCCGAGATGGAGATGCGGAGTCGCCAAGTGAGTCTTGAGGGGAAAGGAGTGGGATATTTGTCTCTTCTACATGCATAAAACCATACCTTACAGAAAGTACCGTGTTTGACAATATATGTATATAGGATATACAGACATAAAAGATGCATCCTCATTTTAGCAGGTCTCTTTCAGGTAAAAAAAATTTTAGTGTATTGAAGCAAATATTGTTAAAAGCAATCTAGCAGCACATTAACCGAGCAGAAAACATTGCTGCAAAAGCAAGTTGGCAGTACAGATAAGCATAAGCGAAATATCTCAATAGTATTGTAATTGTAAAACATAGCATATGAAACAAAATAAGATCTAAAGCAGAAAACATTGCAAAGACACCCTAGCTAGGTATAGCAGAAAATATTGCTGTATAGCCTTGTGCTCTTCAGTTGGTCTTTTTGCTGTCACCAGATGTATAATTTTTTTCATTAGGAGGTGGACCAGAAGCCCTTGCTGTTACTCTGTTGCCATGTTCCTTGGCATAATATACCACTCATAGCTTATAGAAGATTGTGTAGCTTGAGCCTTTTTCTCCTGCTGTCATAATGATGAGGGTGTTGTTTTTTTTTATGATCATGAACTTGCTGTTAATCTTTATCATCAGATGGCATCGAGTCAGGGATCTGATCATCTGATATTTATAAACATGTGTCACAGCCCCACAGGTTAGATTGCTTTCTTTTTCACAATAATTCGTTTTTAAAGTAATGATACTGGTAATAATAATATGGGACCGCTGTGTTATATTAGGACCACACGCGCTTTGGGGATCCCAGGGATCTCGAGCACATGGCTTCAAATCCACGGTCTGAGGCTAGGAATGGCATCCACTTGAGGTAAGGGCTCCCATATACTAAAACCAAAGCCCCCCTGTCAGGAAGCACTGTCCTAGACCTAATACTATAGGGAAACCAGATGTAAAAGCTTGAAATACTGGTAATAATAATAATAATACCAGCAATAAAATAATGATGCATGCAGTTAGGGTAGGTAGAAGTACTGACTGTAAGCTAGGTTACTAAGTATCAAGATGATTAGCCTACAAAAGATCTCAGCCTCACATATAAGATGCAGTTTTTTTTTTTTTTTTTTTTTTCCAAATTTTGGGAAAAACATGCTATTCCTATATGCCATCAAATACGATATATGCTACATAATTTGTTTTAGATAACAAGCTTTTACTTCACTGTAATTGAGTTTTTACAAAATTTGCAGAATGCTGATCATCAATCACTAAAAAACAACCATAATGCCAGGTAAATGTGATGATTAGCATCACAGTTGTCAATGACTTACGTTGAAGATATGGGAAAAGAAGTTAGTTGTAGTAGATCAGAGAGTGTTTTGAGATAGTTAGTCTGCTCTGGAGATGCATACCTTGCTCTTTTCCCCTTTGATGTTATGATGAATGTATTAATAATATACATACAGTACCCAAGAGTGAATTATAAAAGAATTTGGGGAATGGTAAAGTGCTGAAAAGAGGTGAGTAATGAAGATAAGTATATGTACTACAGTAAGAATGTTACAGGGCATAGAAATAAATTGGAAATGGGAAAGAATTAAGAATATAATCCTGATCAGTGTTATGATCAGGATGATAGTATAATAAAGGAACTATTTTAAAAGAATAAAAGTAGTTTTCAAGATTGGGCCTAAATGGTACTACTATATTGGGTAGAAAGGAATAGACGTGGCATGAAAGCAGAAATAAGAATATTGTATTAAATGTGTGAAACAGACAAGAATTTGCTGTTGAGTGGTGGTAAACTTAAGTGTTGTAGCTGATAATTTGTGAGGGATACTGAGGTGGTGTTATAGTATAGTAAGTATTAATCATTGTCAGCGTATATAAGAGTGATGCTACATTTGTTAATGGTGTTTAAGTAACTAATGCTGTAGCTAATAGGGAGTCTATGTGCATCTTTGCAGGTGAATCATTCCCGCAATGTGTGGGATCGGGCAGTCACAATCCTGCCACGGGCCAACCAGTTCTGGTACAAGTACACTTACATGGAGGAAATGCTCAAGAACACTGCAGGTGCCAGGCAGGTAAGTGCAGGAACCTTCATCTGCATATCAGTGTCACTTTGTTTAAAAGGTATGCTAGTAAAGTTGATAAGATTGATAGGACTGGCTATCATTGCTCTCATCTCAGAAGTACTGGAGATATAAGCCTTCAAGATAGTAACTTTGGAATATGGAACTACCTGTATCTAAAAATTATTCATGCTAAGAATATTTACAGAATTTAAAACAAAGCAGGATGATAGTAGAATGAACATGGTGGTTTTATGGTATGGTATAGTTGGTGAATAAGAGTTGGTTAGTGTTATAGATATTATTGTGAACTGCACATTCCTTTTATTCCTTAGGTATAGGTTTTTGTTTGTAGTCTTGCATTTGTGCCAAAGTAATTGCACATTTTTTTCTGTAGAAGTAGGTCTGTAAGTATGTAAAGTCAAATCTATATGCAATTTCCTTTAAGAACAAACCTGTTAGTGACATTGGCCACCAGGCAGTGGGTGTGTCATCATTTCTCCCATCCTTTGCATCTCTCACCAAGCCATTCAATTAGGAGTGACCAACCACATTAACAGTATAGCAATGAGGACTACAACTTACTTGTGCTTTGTTTCTTTTTATTTCATAAATTTTCAACTGTTTATAATAATGTATACTATATTATAAAATCCTCAAGTGGTAGTTATGGCTGACAATTAATAAGTAGTATACATCTAGACCCCATGCAGTACAGTTTTCATATATAGTGTAACTTAAGAAGGGATGGCACAATGGATCCTGAGCACAAGTACTACATGCATGCATACATACAGAATTTAAGGTGAAAATAAGTGAACAAGTTTCAAAGCAAAGCAAAGAAAAGGTTGATAGAAGAATGGAAGGATGAGAAAAAAAATATAAGAATGAGGAAAGTCAGCTCAACCTAGATTTCTTGTCTGTGTGGCACCAACTGTGTATAATTTGTATTTGCAATACTACAGATTTGAAGTAGTTTGCAGATTTATAGTTGTCAAGGTGTGGATAAGTTTGTGTATTTGTATTTCCAGTACCCAGCTCTAGTATACACACACACACACACTCTGAAACATGGTCCATTACAGGTGTTTGAACGTTGGATGGAGTGGGAACCAGATGAGCAAGCATGGCTCACATACATCAAGTTTGAGATGCGGTACAAGGAGCTAGACCGTGCAAGACAAATCTATGAGCGCTTTGTCCTAGTACACCCAGAACCCAAGAACTGGATACGTTATGCACGTTTTGAAGAAACTCACGGCTACATCCAGGGTGCACGTCGTGTCTTAGAACGTGCTGTGCAGTTCTTTGGAGATGAACACTTTGATGAAGGTCTGTATATTGCCTTTGCCAAGTTTGAGGAGGGTCAGAGGGAACACGAGCGAGCAAGAGCAGTGTACCGCTATGCCCTGGATCACATGCCCCGTGAACGCTGTCTAGTGCTCTATAATGAATACACAAGGCACGAGAAGAAGCATGGCGACCGTTCCTCCATTGATGCTGTCATCACCAGCAAGCGAAAGTTTCAATATGAGGAAGCAGTGAAAGCCAACCCTCATGACTATGATGCCTGGTTTGACTATGTCCGCATGCTGGAGGCTGATGGTGATGCAGATCTAGTAAGGGAGGTTTATGAGCGTGCCATTGCCTGTGTTCCACCAATCAAGGTTGGTTTTGCTGCCCTCAACTTAGTTTCATGATTTCAATGAAAATTGTCAAACATACCGTATGCTCAAGTGTGAAGATTGATAAATTTCATATAAGATAGATAAACAGGTTCTCTATCCCATTTGTTGTGCAAATTTATTTTTAAGCTAACATGGATGAAAATGGAGTCAAAGTAGACAGGAAAAATATGAAATTTTGATATATTATAATGGGTTAACATCATATAGATCAGTGTTATAAGATTGTAGGAAAGCTCTTTCTCTGTCACTGGTAGTGTAATGTGACTATAACAAGATCTTTGCATCCACAGGAGAAGAGACATTGGCGCCGATACATTTACTTGTGGATCTACTATGCAGTTTATGAGGAGCTTTGTACCAAGGACATAGAACGTGCCCGCCAGGTGTATCAAATGTGCCTTCGTCTAATTCCCCACAAAGTGTTCACATTTGCTGAGCTCTGGCTGCTCTACAGCAAATTTGAGATCAGGCAAAAGGATCTTTTTGCAGCCAGGAAAGCTCTGGTACTACTACACTCTCCTTCCATTATTCTTAATATATTTATCAGTGTATACTTTATGAATACATCTTTCTACATTTATTCTTGGCATTTTAATAGTTATTGGGAGCAGCAGCAGCTTCTGCATTTTCTATGCTTTCTCAACAGGAGAAAGACCTTCCCAATCTTCTCTTCCCATGCAAGTCTACTAGTTTCCTGTCTTTCTTGCTTTTCAGTTATTTGTCTGTCTTGATGAATTTTGTAAGGATACAGGTTTTTTTAATTTTTCATTTTGTGAAAGTATATAATAGAATAGGAAAGGTTTAAGAACTGTTTTGAGATTATGTGGGTCAGGTGATGGATTATTAGCTCCTGTATTGCACAATTATGAGATGCATCAGTATCTATGTATGTGCTTAGGTGGCTCAACCAGGGAATCCTTTGCACCTCTATATGTCAGACACATAGTGAAAATTCATGCACATTACTAGTAAGAGAAAGCCTAAAACTACAAGATTGATAATGTCATGTATGCCATGTTGCCTGTAATCTAGTTTGCCTTTCACTAAGATTGTACTATTGGTCAGACAAATCTGCCCTTTTATATTCCAACAATATTCTATAAACCTTATTTTCATTTTTTCATATCCTAAGGATGGGGAACCATTTCTATGATATGGCCCAATGAAAGTAAAACACTACTGAATATTGTTGAAATATGTAAAAAGAGCAGAAGATTAATTGTAAAGAATGTGAAAAACTAAGAAATTGATAAAAATTTACTTTTCTGTACAAGAAGCTTTCCTATTTAGAAAATTTTCAAATATAAAAAATCATGCATTCTGTATCTTTCTTGCATGAACTGATAAATTCCTGTGGGTTTGGACATTAGGAAATTATATGAAAAAATATACAGTGGTGTCATCAGTAAGTAAATGGATAAGACAATGAATTTAATTCAGAAGGCTATTGATAAATTATGAAAAGAATAGATGACAAGACAGGCCTGGAGAATACTGCTATTCTTGTATTTAGGAGAGCAGCGACTGTCTACTACAGCAGCAAAAGAATGGTCAGATAGGAGAGATGAAGTTACATAGAGAGGGATAAAACCTCCAAGATGGTAGTTAACCCCTTCCCGGCTGAAGGGCAGATCTGTGAACTACCAAATAAAAAATTGTCTTTATATAGACTCCTCTGACTTTTATCCATACATCTATATATAGTTTCCCAGCAGTTGGGTACTCCAGATTAACATCTATATAAAGATTTTGCCACAAAACTAAACAAACAATTGTATATATAGATTACCGCAAAACTGAGCAAGTGACATCTATATATAGACTCTGCTGCAAAACTGAACAAACAATTGAATCTCTATATAAATGTCATTTGTGTTTGATTGGTAATAATATATGTCAGTATATCTGTATGAATGTTTTAGTTACTCACATCCAGGATTTGTGACCTGGATGTAATTTATATCCACTTTTCTTCATATTTTTTTTACATACGTACCTTTTTGTACCTATTAATTTTTAGGCAATGTTTCTGGTGTGTGGTACAGTTCTTTCTCCTTGACATGATAGGCTAATAATAAAAAAAAAAAATGTAAAAATGCAAAAATTTACGGTATTAGCTTATGTGCGTAGCACATCCACCATCAACAAAGCACAAGTGGTGACCGGCCTTGAGAGGCCATGTTGACCAATGTTTGGGTATTTGAGATGCCAAATAATTATTTATTTTATGAATTTTGTTACTTGTAAGGAATTGATTACATATAGACCACGCTACAACTTAATGCAGTAAAAGAGGAACAAACGTCAATATATAAATGAACCCACAAAAAGTCCCGTTTTCGAAATGTTTATATGTTGATCCTCCGCCGGGAAGGGTTGAGAAATAAGCTTAATGTTAATCTCTTTTAGATGTTTTTCAAATGTCTATGGCAACAGTGTAATTCTAAATAAAATCCCTAAAAGATAACCAAAATTCAGTAACAAATGCCAGTAGCTCACTCATGGAGCAGTCATGACAGAAGCTACACTGATGATCAGATATAAGGTTGTGAAGTGATAGATGTTATATGTGTATATAAGGATTGTGTGTAATTTTTATTCATCTCTCACCTTTTAATCTTTTTCTCTATTCCTTATAGGGTCAAGCAATTGGCATGTGCCCAAAACACAAGCTGTTCAGAGGCTACATCGACTTAGAGATCAAGCTTCGTGAGTTTGATCGGTGTCGGAAGCTGTATGAGAAGTGGGCAGAGTTTGATCCTGAAAACTGTAAGATGTGGATCCAGTTTGCCACGCTGGAGGCAATGCTGAATGACTCTGAGAGGGCACGAGGCATCTATGAGCTAGCCATATGTCAGCCACGGCTTGACATGCCAGAGTACATGTGGAAATCCTACATTGACTTTGAGGTGAGTTTTATCTGATTTTCAACAGCTTCTTGAATTATTACTCCTTGATACTTAACTTTTCTGATGATTTTATGATTGATATTCCATTTATGATTCTTTTCTTCTAGAATTTATTGTATCAGCTTTCAGTATTTCATTTTATAATAATTTTGGTATAGATCTGAAAATTGTCACAATTTGAGAATTCATAGTTGATTTTAATGGTACATATGAAAATTGGGGTCCTTCACTTTTGAGAAT
Source organism: Portunus trituberculatus (assembly GCF_017591435.1). Classification (NCBI taxonomy): domain Eukaryota; kingdom Metazoa; phylum Arthropoda; class Malacostraca; order Decapoda; family Portunidae; genus Portunus; species Portunus trituberculatus. The sequence continues at coordinate 1,544,518 of NC_059300.1, read as the reverse complement.
ACAGTGGAGATTCAATACTCGAACTTAATTCATTCCAAATGGCTGTTTGAGTATTAAAAAGTTTGACTATTGATACCTATAAATCAGGTAATTCAGTTAATTCATTCTAATCTTAGCAAAACCTCGTGTATACAAAATATCAATGTATTTTTTTTTACAATTTTTATATATAAGTGAAGGCTGGTGAAGGATAACTTAGAAGAGGAGGGGAGGAGGAGGGAGGTCGCTGGAGGATGAGTCACCATCCATGAAAATGTCCGTAAAGTTTCTCCTGGTGTGATTCCTGTGAATCCACTAATGGAGGGCTGTGGCTCACTAACACTTGCACTCTCACCAGATTTCTTATTTTCACCATGAATAAGCCTCTTTAGTCCCATCGTAAGTTTGTAAATGATAAACTACCGACAGAATGCAGAAAAATGTTGTTTTTCTCAAGACTGCGGCAGGACTAAGGATGTACACCGGCATCGGTATACCGGTATTACGGTATACCGTAATACACACAGTACAGTGGCGGCTGCAAGAAGGAAGATGAAAGAGCTTTGTATACAACCAAATGTGCGGCCGTTTGATTGCCAGATATTTTCACCACTAATAAGCCTGTGGTGTTAATGTAAGTTTATAAATGAAAAGCTACAGATAGAATGCAAGGGAATGTTATTCTGATGACTGCGGCAGCACGTCACAACTGGCAGAGGGGGAAGGGGGACACCAGGGAATTTTTGTTTACAACCACGTGTGTGGATGTTCGACTATAAGGTATTTTTTCAAGTACTGAATCAAAATTTTGCGTTCGAGCATTTAGATGTTCGAGTATTGAGTCTCCACTTTGATTTTCCTCATAGGACATTGTGTGTGTAATTCACCTCGGTCGCTTGCTGGTCACCCAGCCAGTCTTCCCCATTACGGAGCGAGCTCAGAGCTCATAGACCGATCTTCGGGTAGGACTGAGACCACATCAACACACAACACACAGTGGGAAAGCGAGGCCACAACCCCTCGAGTTACATCCCGTACCTATTTACTGCTAGGTGAACAGGGACCACATATTAACCCCTTCGCGCCAGATGTTAAAAAAGCCCGTCTGAATGATATACGGGTGGTAGTGCTGCGCGCCCAAGCGTGGGAAACTTGTGCAAGCTTGTCATACTTGTCGTCTTTGTGTATTATGCTGCTATTTTTTAGTCACTATGTCGCCTTCGAAGAGGAAAGTGGACGCTTCTCTCTTCAAAGAAAAAGAGAGAGAGAGTGACATTTGCTAATATTAGACACAAGCGGGACGCATGTAACTTATCTTTCGAGAGGAAGAGGGGGAGGGAGGGAAGGGAGAGGGAGACGAAGGGAGGAGAGAGAGAGAGACATTTGCTAATATTTCAGACACAAGCGGGACGCATGTAGCTTATCTTTTGAGAGGAAAAGGGGGAGGGAGGGAAGGGAGAGGGAGAGAGAGAGAGGAGAGAGAGAGAGAGAGAGAGAGAGAGATGGGAACAGTCTATGCCATTGGGTAATTTTAGACACAAAGCAGGATGCATGTAGCTTATCTTTTATGATTGGTGGAGACAAGGATGGTGGGAGGAGCACTAGGATTTCAAGGACAGCATACAGCGTGTGTAGTTGGTATCCAACACACTATACGGGACAACTGAACTGAAGAAAGCTCAGAAAAGAAATATGACGTCGACATAGGTGTCACCGTATTTGCTACTGGGGCTTCATGACACCCACATAGGCGTCACCGTAGTGAAAGGGTTAAGAGGCTTTCTCATTTGCCTCACTGCTTACCGGGACTCAAACCCGGGCCTCTCGATTGTGAGTCGAGCGTGCTAACCACTACACTACGCGTGTGTGTGTGTGTGTGTGTGTGTGTGTGTGTGTGTGTGTGTGTGTGTGTGTGTGTGTGTGTGTGTATTCACCTAGTTGTATTCACCTAGTTGTAATTTTACAGGGCCTGGGTATCATACTCGTGTGGCCCCGTCTCCATATCTACACACATCCAACTTTCCTTTAAAACTATGCACACTCCTCGCTGACACCACCTCCTCACTCAAACCATTCCACACCTCCACACATCTTTGTGGGAAACTATATTTCTTCACATCCTTCAAGCATATTCCCTTGGCTATCTTTTTACTATGCGATCTCGTAGTTCTATTTAAGTTTTCCTCTCTCAACATCATTTGCTCATTATCCACTTCATCCAGTCCGTTCAACAGTTTATAAACCTGTATTAAATCTCCTCTTTCTCTTCTTTGTTCCAAGGTAAGCAAATTCATTTCTTTTAATCTCTCCTCATAGGTCATTTCTGCCAATTCCGGAACCATTTTTGTTGCCATTCTCTGCAATCTCTCCAACTTCCTTATATGCTTCTTTTATAAGGGGACCAAACCACTCCAGCATATTCCAATCTTGGTCTAATTACCGTACTAATTAATTTCTTCATCATATCTTTATCCATATAATGGAAGGCTAATCCAATATTTCTTATCAAATTATACGTTTCTCCAAACATCTTATCAATATGAGCCTCAAACTGCCCATGGTCTTGTATTATCACTCCCAAATCCTTTTCCTTTTCCACCTTTTCAACACTACTTCTTCACCCATCTTATATGACCCTCTTGGCCGTCTTCCACTCTTTCCCATCTCCATCACATGACTTTTGCTCAGATTAAATTCCATTTGCCACCTCTTGCTCCACTCCCAAATCTTATCCAGATCTGCCTGTAAAATTTCACAATCTTCTTCACTCTTCACACACCTACACAACTTCGCATCATCTGCAAACAAATTAATATAACTGTTTACTCCTCTGGCATGTCATTAATATATACAAGGAAAAGTATTGGTGCCAGCACTGAGCCTTGTGGGACTCCACTCTCCACCACCAACCAGTCCGACTTTGCATCCCTTATTACCGTTCTCATCTCCCTCCATCTCAAGTAGTTTTCCATCCACTTTAACACTTTTCCTTTCAGTCCTCCATAAATCTCTAATTTCCATAGCAGTCTCATGTGAGGTACCTTGTCAAAAGCTTTCTTTAAATCCAAATATACACAGTCCATCCATCCCTCTCTCTTGTATTTTGTCAACCACTCTTGAATAAAAGCTCAGTAGATTTGTTACACATGACCTCCCTTTCCTAAAGCCAAATTGATGATCCGATAATAACTTATGATCCTCCAGGAACCGTATCCAATATTTCTTTATCACCCTCTCACAAATCTTACCAACCACGCTTGTTAGAGACACAGGTCTATAGTTAAGAGGCTCTTCCTTACTGCCTCCCTGTGTGTGTGTGTGTGTGTGTGTGTGTATTTACCTATTTGTATTTACCTATTTGTGTATTACAGGGCCCGAGCTAAGCTCTGTGTCCTGTCTCCTTGTCCACTCCTGTCACATCTCTCTTTCATCTGATTGACACACACTGCATCAACGACATCACTGCTCAGTTTATTCCACTTATCAATACTACGATGCGGGAAACTGTATTTTCTCACGTCATTTAGACAGATGTCTTTTATTAGCTTTTTTCCATGTCCCCGGAGATAATTACTTGTGGTCACCTTTATCAACTCTGTCCAATATGTCAATCTTGTTCACCAATTTATACATAGTTATCATGTCTCCTCTTGTTCTTCTCTCTTCTAATGTGGTCAGCCCCAGTTTCCTCAGTCTTTCCTCATAGTCTAACTCCCTGAGTCCTGGTACCATCCTTGTTGCCAGCCTCTGTACCCTTTCCACCTTCTTCACATTTTTCTTCATATCGGTGACCAGACAAGCTGCATATTCTAACTGGGGTCTTATTAAGGTGCATAATATCTTCTTCATCATTCCTTCATCTAGGTAGTGGAATGCAAGGCCAATATTTTGAAGCATGTTATATGTTTTCCAAAATATCTTGTTAATGTGTTTTTCCGGTGACAAAGTGTTTTGCACGGTTACTCCTAAGACTTTCTCCTCATTGGTCTCTTCAATTTTCTCATCACCCAGCCTGTAATCCCTGTTTGGTCTGTATCTACTTCTTCCCATTTTCATAACATGGGTCTTGTCTATATTAAATTCCATCTGCCACTCCTTACTCCACTCATATATTTTATCAAGATCTTCCTGTAACTTGTTACAATCTTCCACATTCTTTACTCTCCTCATAATTTTAGTATCGTCCGTGAACATATTCATGTAACTGTCAATTCCTACTGGCATATCATTAACATAAATCAAAAACATGATAGGACCAAGCACTGACCATTGTGTAACTCCACTGGTTACCTTCTTCCACTCGGACTTCCTTCCTTTCACCACTGTTCGCATTTCTCTTCCCACTAAGTAATTTTCCATCCATTTTGCTAGTTTATCACTTACTCCTCCAATCTTCTTTAGTTTCCACATCAGTCTATTGTGTGGCACTTTATCAAAGGCCTTTCTCAAGTCCAGGTAGATAGCATCCACCCATCCCTCTCTATGTTGTAGTATGTCAGTCACTCTTGAATAAAAACATAATAAATTGGATCATACGATCTTCCTTTTCTGAAACCAAACTGTCTTTCACTCAGAATGTTTTCACTTTCTAGATACTCACTCCACTTAGCTTTAATTACTTCTTCACATACCTTGCACAATATACTAGTCAACGATACTGGTCTGTAATTTAACGGTTCCATTCTACTACCATTCTTATATATAGGCACAATGTCAGCTCTTTTCCACTCTTTCGGGACTATTCCTGTTCGTATGGAGGTTTCCACAATATCAAATCTTCAACAATTGATCCTTACATTCTTTTAGCAACCTCCCAGATATGCCATCAGGCCTCATTGATTTATTAATATCCAAATTGTGTGTGTGTGTGTGTGTGTGTGTGTGTGTGTGTGTGTGTGTGTGTGTAATAATAATAATAAACGGTTTATTAGTTAGGCAATGTAAAAAATTACACTGAAAATGTACAGGGGGACATTACCACAATGAACTAAAAATGCTTAACCTAACTATGGATAAACTTAACCTAGAATTCACTTATTTATTTAAGGCTCACACAATAGTGGGCACCGCGCTAAGTCGGTACCGATCCGTGCGCGGTGCTCTCAAAGGCGCCACGCAATTATGGTGTCGGGTGGCACGAGCAGGGGGAGGCACGTCGGGGGGTAGCAGGTGGCGGAGACGTGGATGACGCAGCAGTCCTTCCCCAAATTTTTCCAAGGCTTCCTGGTGTCTTGTGGCCAGCCTCGGCAGACTCAGGCAGGTCAGGGCGTCCTCATAGGACATGTAGGCAGGCCCAAGGATGACCCTGAACGCCCTCCTCTGAACCCCCTCCAGCTGTTGTCGTTGTGTGAGGTTCAGGGAGGAGGACCACGCTGGGGCGGCGTACATGAGCTTAGGGAGTATAAAGGTGAGGTACACTCCCCTCAGCTCATCTGCCGGTGCTCCCAGGGACCTGAGTCGGCGCAGTAAATAGATTTTATATGAGGCTGACCTGATGATGTTGGAAACATGCTGCTTCCATGTTAACTGATCATCCACCAAGACACCTAGAAGCTTGGTGCTGCGGACCACCTGGAGGGAGTGAGGGCCCACAGAAAGCTGGGGAGGGGGACTGCTGCTGTGGAGGTACAAATGTGCATCACCACGGTCTTGGTGTGGTTGATGGTCATTTTGTTGTCCTCCGTCCACGTCTGTAGTTGGTTAAGAGTGGACTGCAGTGCTGAGAAGTCTGGGTTGGTGTTGTTGACGGGTACGCCCACGGTGCAGTCGTCCACATACTTCCAGCGGTGGGGGTGTGGACGAGCATCGTTGATAAGGATGAAGAAACACAGTGGACCCATCTTGGTCCCCTGAGGGACCCTGCATGTGAGCTGTTGGAAACAGAGGAGACAGAGCCCTGATAACGAACGGCCTGACACCTTCCCGTGAGGAAGTCTGCCAGCCACGCTATCAGGGAGAGAGACCCAGGGTGATGGCTTTATTTATCACAACAGTGTGATCAACAAGATCAAAGGCCTTTCTGAAGTCCACAAAAGCAATAGCTAGAGAAGTGTTGCGTTTGTCCAGGTGGCTGTGGACGAATTCCAGGAAGCTGACAAGGTAGTGAGATGTGGAGGTGGATTTAATATTGCCAAATTGTTGTGTGTCAATAGAGTTACAAATTTTGTTATAGGCCCAGTCGAACACAAAATCTTCACAGATAAGGCTGGGTATAGGGGTGATGGCGACTGGTCTTAGATCATTCAGTGACTGTGGATTAGAAATTTTGGGGAGGGGGGTGACGTAAGATGTCTTCCAGTCATCGGGGCAGGAATGTTGAGAAAGGGAGGCATTGATGATAGAGCAAAGGGGTGTGGCAAGTTCTGGGGCAAATTCTCTGTAAATTTTGATGGGGAGGTCAGTGGGAGTGGTGGATCTGTTTAGTTTAAATTTAAGAAGCTTCCTGTAAACATCAACCTCCTGGACAAGGGGTGGAGAGGAGGAGGCTGGGAGAGTAGTGGAGTGAAGGGGAGGGAGTGTCTGACAGATCGCAGCGAAGTGACCGTTAATCTCTTCGGCCGCGCTGTCAGGTGAAAGGTGTGAAACACAGGGAAAAGAAGAGGCTTGCTTTTGTAAACCACACAAAGACTTAATCTTGTCATACCACTGTCTGTTGTTAGTAAGCTTGAGATGGTGAATTTTGTCTGGGTAGTAGCTTGCCTTGGCTTTTTTAATTTCCCTGATAACTCTGTTCCTTAAACTCCTGTACTGGTCAGGGCTAGAGTGGAAAGCCCTGTCACGCTGACGAAGGAGTCGTTTGATGCAGGGCGTCATCCAAGGGGCATCAGATGGGTCCACTGTGATGTCCTTGGTGGGAAAGTAGTGGTGGAACGCTTCCGTTGTGGTGGTGAAGTAGTTCCGCCATTTTGTGGACGTCTTCCTCCTCCAGTACCTCGGTCCACGGGTGATGTGTCAGCCACTGCCCAAATTCCCTCATGGCGGAGTCAGGCATGAGCCTGTGGGATCTGGTGACAGTTGACCTGGGAACCGAGGTGGTGGGGATGGGTGTCCACAGGATGGAGAGGTGGGTGCTGCGTCCCATGGGGGGGAGTGGCTTGGGAGGCGAGTACTGCTGGCTCAGGTCTGTCATGATAAGGTCAAGGGTGGACTGGTGGTGGGTGGGGAAGTCCACGACCTGGGTGAGGTGTAGCTGGTGCAGGATTTCACTGATATCCAAGCGGTTGAAGTCGTAGAGCATCAGCAGTCTCGATGATGTGATCAGTGAGCAACCGTGCAGTGGCGGC
>NC_059300.1:1533717-1536756 GCF_017591435.1 Portunus trituberculatus | reverse complement strand
TATATATATATATATATATATATATATATATATATATATATATATATATATATATATATATATATATATATATATATATATATATATATATATATATATATATATATATATATATATATATATATATATATATATATATTTGTGATAATTTCACAGCACAAGACTGTACTACATTTGATTAACTGAATTTCATCACATAAAATAACACGTGAGAGCAGCGAAGCTGTGCCTGGCAACGCACTGTTGTGGCGACGCGGGGTGCGTTGTGTCGTTGTGGCAGTCATTATTTAGCCACAGAAGGCTTGTCACCTATTGCTGCGTGTCTCAAGGACGGCTTCCCACGGGATTCACGTAATATTATACATCTCTCCATAACATCATGAAAGCATGGAAATGAATGGTGATTCAGCCTACTGAATGACTCGTGTGTAACACTATAGGCTAGATACTGATCGCTCCCGAAAACAATCTTGGCACAAAGGTAATCTTAGAAATAACCACTCAGATTAGATGATATTTGTCACAAAAGTCATTAAATATTACAGTTTGCGAGACATTGAAAATAATACGGAAAATCGCAACATGGAGAAAACGAGTGTAGTGCATGCCGAAATGTTCAAATTTAGCTTAAAACAGAGGAAAGATTGCTGATGTAAGTACGCTTGTCCTTAGTCCTTTATGTCCCACGGAAGTGTCATGAATTTAATGCTTCAGTATAGTCTCTCTCTCTCTCTCTCTCTCTCTCTCTCTCTCTCTCTCTCTCTCTCTCTCTCTCTCTCTCTCTCTCTGTGTGTGTGTGTGTGTGTGTGTGTGTGTGTGTATATATATATATATATATATATATATATATATATATATATATATATATATATATATATATATATATATATATATATATATATATATATATATATATATATATATATATATATTAGAGATCGACCGATATGGGGTTTTTTCACGGCCGATACCGATACCGATTATTAGTAGTCAAGGAGGCCGATAACCGATATTTGGAGCCGATATTCATTTGATATATATATATATATATATATATATATATATATATATATATATATATATATATATATATATATATATATATATATATATATATATATATATATGTGTGTGTGTGTGTGTGTGTGTGTGTGTGTGTGTGTGTGTTTGTTTGCTTTATAAGTTTATTTACACCGAGAGAATAGAGGAAAAGAATAGGCGGTGAAGAGGGGGGAGGGAGATCATGGGAGAAATCTTCGTAAGTTACTCCTGAAAAAGTTTCTGAAATTGCTCGCTACCAACAGTTGGCAGCACCGCCGTTGTCCTCCAAACTTTAGCCCACGCCATAACCTCCTCCTCGTATGTTCCTTGTTCTCCACCGTGTGTGTAAGCACTATGCATGCACATGCTGATTGGCTGTTAGTGTGGCTGTGCTTGTATCCAATCAGATGCAGCTGTGGATGGGACAATGCTGGAGACAGAGTAGTGACAGCAGAGAGGTGCAGCTGCATCAGAGCCAAAATAACACAGTTTTAAATTTATCTCTTATCGGCCGTCGAATTAAAAAACAAAGGCCGATATGCGTCAAAATGCTTAATATCGGCGCCGATAATCGGCCCCTACGGAAGAACTCAGAGCTTATATACTGACCGATCTTCAGGCAGGACTGAGACCACACCACACTCCACACACCGGGGAAGCGAGGCCACAACCCCTCGAGTTACATTCTGTACCTGTTTATTGCTAGGTGAATAGGGGCTACACACTTTGCCTAGTCGTGCCCGGGATTCAAACTCGGGCCTTGTCGATTTGTGAGCCGAGTGTACTGTGTGTAATTCACTGTTTGATCTGCTGCAGTCTCTGACGAGACAGCCAGACGTTACCCTACGGAACGAGCTCAGAGCTCATTGTTTCCGATCTTCGGATAGGCCTGAGACCAGGCACACTCCACACACCGGGACAACAAGGTCACAACTCTTTGATTTACATCCCGTAACTACTCACTGCTAGGTGAACAGGGGCTACACGTGAAAGGAGACACACCCAAATATCTCCACCCGGCCGGGGAATCGAACCCCGGTCCTCTGGCTTGTGAACCCAGCGCTCTAACCACTGAGCTACCGGGCCGAGTGTGTGTGTGTGTGTGTGTGTTATAAAGAAGAACAAGTCACAACAGACCTCATGACTTGACCTGACCTACGGACTGGAAGTAACGAATGGCGAAGCAAAAGGTTCTCTCCCCAACTTCCAGTCCTTCAGGCATAAGCCGTACAGGAAAACAGATAGGAAATAGATACTTTAAGAAGTTAGAAAAGTAAAACCACGAAAAAAATATATAGTAAAGAATGAAAATAAATTGAATGAGGTGCCACCATTTCCCAGAGGCAAGGTGGAACCATGCGTGCTTTGGGGTCCGAGGGGTCTCCAAGCGCACGGGTTCGAATCCTGTCCACGGTCCGAGTGTAGGGTGGGCTTCCTCACTCGGGGCAACGGTTTCCTAGCGGATGGGCTTTGAGATAGGAGGTAACCTAAAAAGTATCCTCTTTAGCCCATAAATTCCCGCGAAAAGCCCACATGGTATAAAAAAAAAAAAAAAAAAACGTTGTTAACCTCAAATTTGAGGAAAACTTTTCTCAAAACGGCGGTTACGATGCTTTATACTGTATTGCAGTCTATCACGTTTCGAGCAAGCTTATTATGTAGATAACTACACATGGTGGACTTTTTTGGTCTTATTATTTATTTATTTATTTATTTTTTTTTTTTTTATTCACGAGTTGTGGGATTTTTCAAGAATTTTTCAACCGCTTCCTTGCTTGTAATTTGAAAGATCTAACGTGAAATATTTACTACAGTTCATGTTATCAATGCCTTTGATGATTTTGAACGCTTGTATCAAATCGTTTTTTAGTCGTTTTCGTATGATTTTTATCTTAGGCCCGTTATCATTTTTTGCTATTCTACATTTAACTCGTTATAATTTATTTGTTTTATTTTCTGGTAATAAGGGCACTATGCTTGAACGCAATATTCCAAGAG
>NC_059300.1:1431217-1528717 GCF_017591435.1 Portunus trituberculatus | reverse complement strand
TCCTGTGTATTTCGTAATGTGTTAGTTATTTGTAGTATTTTTAGTTAAACTTTCTTATACATTGGGTTAATTGAACATCATGCCTCATAACGCCACCCTATAAGTTCCTTTATGTTACCTACTGGCCAGTGATGATATCAGGGTACTTACCTATGTAGCAGCGAGCCTCGGGTAGTCGTGCCCGTTTGTAATTCAATCTATGGTGGTGCCTCTCGGGTATGCTGTCTCGTAATAAATCACTCTGTAACATCATTCCTTTGTCCCTTAAGTTTTCACGATGCATTGGTAAATGCAAATATGCTTCCTTGGGCTTGGTAGTACAGTGTCGGGTGCTTAGGGCAATCTTGCCTGTCCCTCAATATCTCGAAGTCCCGAATGAATGATTCGGACAATCATTTCATTTATTTCCCGTCAGTTACGTATGTTCTGATATACGTGTTCCATTTGCACTACGCATAGTGTTGACTACAGACGAGTCGAGATCCCAAATCTCGGTTTCGCTTCTACAAGTAATGATCTTACATATATTATTAAGTTACTATGTATGTGGTACTAGATATTTCCCACGAGAACAACCACAGCAGCGACGGCAGCTGCTCTCTCTCTCTCTCTCTCTCTCTCTCTCTCTCTCTCTCTCTCTCTCTCTCTCTCTCTCTCTCTCTATATATATATATATATATATATATATATATATATATATATATATACATATATATATATATATATATATATATATATATATATATATATATATATATATATATATATATATATATACTGTACACACACACACACACACACACACACACACACACACACACACACACATATATATATATATATATATATATATATATATATATATATATATATATATATATATATATATATATATATATATATATATATATATATATATATATATATATATATATATATATATATATATATATATATATATATATATATATATATATATATATATATATATATATATATATATATATATATATATATATATATATATATATATATATATATATATATATATATATATATATATATATATATATATATATATATATATATATATATATATATATATATATATATATATATATATATATATATATATATATATATATATATATATATATATATATATATATATATATATATATATATATATATATATATATATATATATATATATATATATATTCACCACAGGTATCAGTTACTTGGCCTGCCACAGAGCAGATAATAGGTGGAAACTAGGCCTCCCACGTTAGGAAGGGGCGGGGCAAGTGATGAGCACTGACCGCCGTTGGTACGAGCCACCCACACCTAGGGACTGGCGCCGCCCCAGCGCTACTGAGCTTCAACGTCTCCAGTCTTCCATGTCTCTCCGGAAGGCTATCTTGGACCGGACTACTTCCTCCACTCCTATCAGCAAAACCCTGGATCGCACCTCTCTTAGTACGTCTTCCTCTTCCAGCGGAAGGTCCGTTATTCCTGAAGTGAACAAAAGTTTACTCGAGCGAAATCTTCAGGAATTCGTGTCCAAGGAACTACTGAATGACCCGCTTAAAAGACCCATAAGGCTTCCTGCTGGAAGAGATAGTAGGCCGGCTAGTCTTCGTCGCAATCAGTCGCTTGCAAATCTAAATGCTTCATATATTTTAAAGAACTGGCATGGCACGGATGTTTTTGAAAGTGTGGTTACTACTCCATCTCGCCCTCGAAGCTCATCTATGACTAAATATGCTCCTCTTCCTTCCATTACTTCTGCAAAGAATCCTGAATATCAGCCACCGCCACTTATCAGGAGCAGAACTTTTGATGTAATTGATACCAAAATGAAAAATTTGCCTACAGTAGATGACTCCCAGGTGAACCATGGCCAGGAGTCAGAAAAAGAAAATGAGTTGGAGCCCCCTCTTCTGGTTACTGCAAGCATTGAAGGAAAGACTCTACCGGAATATTTATCTCATGCGCGGGATGGTCTCCTCAGATCTCGTCCAGCAACGCGCTACGGACGATCAGAATTGTTCAAGTCATTTGGGGAGAATTATCCTGTTGGGGTTGCTTGGGCATCAGAAGGAACCTCACTAAATCCATTTCAGTTTTCTGTAAGCAAACACAATAAAGAATCTCTCTTCTACCCATCCTACAGTGAAACTGACTTCGACCAATGCACATTTCCTGATAAGCAATATGGAAACAAGGAATTCCACAGCCATATAATTCCTTGTCAAGATTACCAGGAGATGGCAGGTGAAATGCAAGACAGTAGGAAGAAAAGAGACATGACAGATGATAGTAATGATGACTGTAGCTGCAGTGATCAAGAAAATAATGATAATGCTGATGAAATTGATGATGACGATGATGATGATGATGATGAGCTGAATGATGATAATGATGATGATAGTGATTATGAGGATGATAATGATGACGATGGTGTTGATGACGGTGGTGGTAGTGGTGGTGGAAGTGATGGTGAAAACAATGAAAAAATAAAAGAAGAGAACAAGGAAACGATTTCACAGGCTGAGGAATCTTCAGGAGGCAATGAAGATATCCACATATACTTCATGTTGCCAGACGACTCTCTCCTGGTAGTGCGCACATCCTCTGACTGGAACTTGGCGGCGCTCCTGGGCGCTGTGGGTGGAATGCGGATGGGTGGACGTCGGCTGCAGGTGATGCTGGACGGCGTGCATGAACGAGACCTTAGCACCGGCATCCAGGATCTGGGCATCGTCCACAACACCACTGTTTACCTGCTGCATGCTGGGTAATTGTGTGTGTGTGTGTGTGTGTATGTATGAGAGAGAGAAAGAGAGAGAGAGAGAGAGAGAGAAAAAAGGGGGTGCGACTGTGCTGAACTGTCACCTTCCTTTTCATACTGCAATTCACAAGTTAACAGGTGTTGTCAAACATTTGCCATGCAAATTCACCATTGTACAGTTTTATGTACTGGTTCTTCATATGTGATTCGCACCTAATTTTTACTAAATAAAATGACAACGTATTATGTATCAGTCTGAAAAAGCTCCTTTGGCATATTTAATGAGAAAAGTGAAGATTGCATAATCACTTGTTTTTTTTCTTGTAATCGCTGATGACAACTTCAGTAGAGCTTCCAACTCTCAGTTTATTTGGGAACTTCTGCAGCAAATACACCATGAAGATGCTCACATAAGGATTAGAAGTATCTCACTCATTTAAATGTCATAGGTACTTTATTTATAATAAGATTTACTGACACCTATCAAAATATTTGATAAGTGTAGCGAGTGGTCATTACCATATATACATATATAAACAACTATTCCACGAGTCCACCTTCTTATCAGCAGTTTATCAACAGCATACGACACATGTCTTGGTTGCTGTAGTGCTACAGTTTCGATCAATTACTCGATCAATCATCAAAGACATCCGCTGCCTATTGCCACCCTGCTGCTCTCGATCCGAACACGTCTCCTCTCATTTGGGCTCCTCGATAACTGCCTCTTGCACTTCCTTCCTGCGGTGGGTGCCATCGCAGTACGGAGGTTTGTTGGTTTGCTTACAGAGACACAAGGACGCTGTCATATCCTTGGGGGCCTTGAAAAACACCGGATGCTGCTTAATTTTGAGCCGGAATCTCTTCCATAGGTGTGTCCCATCACAGAACGGCTGGCAAGGGAATCGTAATTAATGTAAGTACCATATAGTTATTCATTATAGGAAAATACATGTTCCAGAGAAGATTTCCAATTATGAGTCACATATCATCACTGTCTGCTTTAAAAGAATATAATAAACAAGGAGAGCTGCAAAAAAGCCATTACGCATACACGATCAAGTCCTCTTGGGAGAGAGAGAGAGAGAGAGAGAGAGAGAGAGAGAGAGAGATTGCGCACGCACGCACACACACACACCCGGTAGCTCAGTGGTTAGAGCGCTGGCTTCACAAGCCAGAGAACAGGGGTTCGATTCCCCGGCCGGGTAGAGATATTTGGGTGTGTCTCCTTTCACGTGTAGCCCCTGTTCACCTAGCAGTGAGTAGGTACGGGATGTAAATCGAGTTGTGACCTTGTTGTCCCGATGTGTGGTGTGTGCCTGGTCTCAGGCCTATCCGAAGATCGGAAATAATGAGCTCTGAGCTCGTTCCGTAGGGTAACGTCTGGGTCTCTTCAGAGACTGCAGCAGATCATACAGTGAAACACACACACACACCGCGTAGTGTAGTGGTTAGCACGCTCGACTCACAATCGAGAGGGCCGGGTTCGAGTCCCGGCGCGACGAGGCAAATGGGCAAGCCTCTTAATGTGTAGCCCTTATTCACCTAGCAGTAAATAGGTACGTGATGTAACTCGAGGGGTTGTGGCCTCGCTTTCCCGGTGTGTGGAGTGTGTTGTGGTCTCAGTCCTACCCAAAGATCGGTTTATGAGCTCTGAGCTCGCTCCGTAATGGGGAAGACTGGCTGGATGACCAGCACCGTGGTGGTGAATTACACACCGTGTAGTGTATTGGTTAGCACGCTCGACTCACAATCGTGAGGGCCGGGTTCGAGTCCCGGTAAGCGGCGAGGCAAATGGGCAAGCCTCTTAATGTGTGGCCCCTGTTCACTAGCAGTAAATAGGTACGGGATGTAACTCGAGGGGTTGTAGCCTTGCTTTCCCGGTGTGTGTTGTGTGTTGATGTGGTCTCAGTCCTACCCGAAGATCGGTCTATGAGCTCTGAGCTCGCTTCGTATTAGGGAAGACTAGCTGGGTGACCAGCAGGAGACCGAGGTGAATTACACACACACACACACACAATAATAGCAAGCCCTATCCTTATAAATAATCGTTCCCACCTTACGAAATTTGAAAAATGTTTGCTTTCATGAACACCTAAAGCACTCACCTGATTCTTACTATACCCACAGGCACACCACAAGTACCGCTTCCCACCCACCAAATTCGCTTTCACGGACTTCTTGGAATGGATTCTTCCTTTTTGCTTCCACTCTGTTTGTGCTTCTACATCGCCCTTTCGTTCCTGAGTATTCGAGGGAACGCGTGTGGCCGCACTCTGCATGGGAGGCAAAAATAATAGCTGATATACATTATAAATTTTATAAAACGGACAAAATTTATTCATATGTAATAATGAACATTATCGCTTACTTTCTACCACTCATAATTGCAATGTTCCCAACTTTAATTAGTTACCCTATGTTTTCTGTTTAGACTTTACTTTCATTAAACGAAGTGAAGAAAAACAAAGTACTGAAGACTGTATATGAATTGTAGTAAATGCACTACAACCTAATAGACATTAAATTTATTTACTTGCGTCAATAGTCGAGTTAAGTTGAAAGTTGGCATCCTGAGAACCTTTAGGGCAGCCATTGCAGCAATCTTTCCACTACACGTCTCTTAGGCTACACGTACACTGAAATAAATAAGTAAATTATATATATATATATATATATATATATATATATATATATATATATATATATATATATATATATATATATATATATATCTTAAAATTTTTACTTTCTTATGGAAGTGAAGGTGATGAGTGAACCGTATCTAGTCAACCAAATATCTTACTTAGTTAAAATTTGTCTGGAACGAGATAACTGGTAAATCGCATTTTTTTCTTATTTAATGATAATCAAATGATATGATGTTGATAGAGGCGAGATGCAAGAATGAAAAGAACACTTCTGCAACACGAAGGTACAATTACATTGTTAAAAAAAAAAAAAATGGTTTTTAAGAAATCTATTAAATGTTAGCCCTCTTTGCCTCAGAATTCTTCCAGACAACACAGTTGTGCAGGGCGTTGTCCTGGTAGCAGTGGCACCAACGACATAAGCAAGTGTGATGGAAGGAAACACCAGGGGGAAGCTTCCCTGTGTTTATTGTAGGAATACAAAATACTTGGTAGCGAGCGCGTGGAGGCTTGATGAGTAGCCGGCGGCCAGAGACTTGTAGTCTGGGTGCCTTGAATGAAGCTTGTAGCTTGCGTGATGATGCAGAATTACAGTCTACACACTGGAGTGTGACTGTAGACAGTAGACTGTAGAGGTAGACTGGCTGTGCTTGACAGGAGGACCAGTCAAAGAAAGACAGGCAAGTAGATTGCCAAGCGAGCGTGAGTGTACTCCAAGCTGCGTTCAGTACAACTGAATGTGTGGCGTGGCGTGGGGTAGCGGAACAATACCCACGGCCGCAGTACATCTTTACGGTACACATTACATTAAGTAGTGTCCATCATAGCGTTGGCAACAAACATTCACTCTCCGGAGCCCGTTTCGGGGTTCCGGATTCCTAGGACCTCCAGAAATCATCCAATAGCGCGCGGTATCAGTCATTCAGTCAAAACGGGGCTGCGCCACATTTCCTACAGGACACATCCTACAAATTAAGCAATTTTTAGAATAGTGACATATTTCCTACAGAGATACAGCATATCTCCTACACGCAGTAGGTGTAGGAAATATGCTGGGTATCAAGTTATGTAGGAAATACGCTGGGTATAAAGTTGTTATGTAGGAAATGTGCCTGACACTTGTTTTTGTGTAGAAGCTCCGGCAGTATGGTGCATCTGGCATAACTCCTACAGTTATACTGTCATATCTCCTACAAGTTAAAAATTGGAGAATACTGATGTATATAAAACTAAAAACTGAAGGCACATGAATTAAAATGGCACTTTTTATTTTTCAGTAAAACTTACATATATAAAATGAAGCATTACAATGACATTTTTTTCATTTCTCACTAAAACATATGTATATAAAAAATGAAACATTACTATGGCACATTTTAAACGTAAACCTCAAGCCTGTCATGAATGGCAGTACAAGTGGGACATGTTGCAGGGTTGTTAGCATCTGCTGTTGATACAAGGATAGTTATGCAATCTACACAGGAGTGTTCCTCAGATCTGTTGCAGCAAAGTCAGATGATTCATGGTTGTGACCTTGCGTTGCTCTGATGACACCAGTCCAGTTGTCTGTAAAATATGACTGCTTAATAATTTGAACAACACCTCACACCACCATCATCACCAGTGAATCTACCAGTGAATCTCTGTCGTTTTAACGGAAAACCTTTAGCAGTGAAGTTGATTAAATCTTACCAAACTCCCTGGTCTATAACATTTTACAACTGTTCTTACCTCCAACAATACGGCTCTTCCTCCACAGTTGGGGTGCTGAATGCAACGCAGGTATAGTTTGTTGTTTCTTGCCACATTTCGGAGGTACCGGAATCCAGAGTTGTCTTTGTAAACCACTGCATTGAAGTGGATGTTCCCCTCAATAGTAGCCATGCTTTGTCCAGGAGCAATGGAGTACAATAATGCCGTCTGTCCCGTCGAATGGAGAAAAAAATACTGCTGGGTCGAGACTAAACTCGATCCATGTCTGAATGTGAATGATACTGCGCAGAATGGATGTATAACAACTTTACTTGTTGACTGGTCAAGGTCGTCAGGAGTGTATTGAGCCAGAAGCTCCAAGTGCAGAGGCGCCCCGCTATGGGGGTGCGCCTACACATGTAGTTGATGTGACAACATATTATTGTGTGTAGGAGATATGCTGTATCCTTGTAGGATATGTGACAAAACAGATTTTTGAGAGATTTTTTACTACGCCCTGTCAAAACGACCGCCCAGAGGAAATTGCCCGATGTCGCTTGTGCATCTCAGAAGAGCTCTTTTTACGATCCTACTATAAACGCTGTAGACTTTATTCATAGAAGAAATGAAGCTTTAAGTAGGCGAGAGGAGGAAAGACATAAAGGATGAATGGAATTAATTCGACATTCAAATTCTACCTCCCGCGGGAGGTAGACGTACTCCTGAAGCTGTGTGGGGCTCGAGGGCGCAAAAACGTCATCAAACCCCGTTGATATACCCTTTCTCTCTGTTATAGTGGATTTTTTTCGTCACGACTGTTACGTACTATGCCTTGGAACGAGGCCCCTTTGTCAGTCTTTTTAACTCACAAGAGTTGCCCTTCTCCTATTACTCGCTTGGGGAACTTTCCTATCTCATGGTCAACTTGCATAATGCCAGGTTCTCTCTCTCTCTCTACTAAGTACTGATTACGTGTATGTGAAGCTCTGAATGCATTGCAATTCTATAGAAATTCTCTCAGATGGTTACATTATTTCTTCGACTGTTCTCTCCCTGTCTTTCTTTATCACCTTTTTGTTACCACTATCGAACTGCAATATTATACATGGGAATATTTTTCTTTTTTTCTTCTTCTGAGATTAGGAGCAACATTAACGACATGAGCACTGCAGTTAGTTTTCGTAAAATAATTAAAGAGCATGGTATAGGAATAACTTAGAGAGAGAGAGAGAGAGAGAGAGAGAGAGAGAGAGAGAGAGAGAGAGAGAGAGAGAGAGAGAGAGAAAGAGAGAGAATTCTATTACATATCGCCGTCGTTTCCCATGGATTACATAACGCTTAAGATCAGTGATTCAGACATGACGTAGTTTTATCTATTTAGTTTTTGTTTTTACACGAAGATAAATATCAAATTAATTGGGAATCTAAAACTCTCCTGAATTATATTGAGCATCTAATTTTTTCCATACATTTCATAGACTTCCATTGTTAACGTTAATGATTTTTTTATTATCAGCTGACGCGCGCAACAACCATGTTGCACTGAAATCTGAACGAAAATGTTGAGAACGTGTGAACATAGAACAGTAGCTAGTCTCTACGTATCATAAAGGTTGGTTCACGTGCCAATTTGCGACTGAAATTGCAAGTCGGTAGTTTTCGACTGAACATAGGTGCTTAGCGACTGAAGAAACCAGTCGCAAAACAAGACCAACATGTTGGTCCTGTCCAGTCGATTTGGGACTATATTTATGTTGTGACGTCACGGAATAAGCTTTGAAAATGTGGTTTCAAGGTATGGAGAAGATGTTAAGAGTTGGTGAGGGAAAAAGAACACATCGGGACCCCAGAAATTAATTAGAGTAAAAAAACAAAAATAAATAAATAAATAAATAAATAAAAAAAAAAAAAAAATCGCAAATCGTAGTTCGACGAAATAGCTGCCACTCCAAGAACTGTTTCCTTCAACGCAGGGTGTTGTTGTTGGAGGTGCGGATTGAAGACTTGTCAGGATTTAATTTGATCGCAACTGTGCATAATCTCGTTAAGATTATTTATTGTATGCATGGTAGACACTTCTTTCTTTCCTTCTACTTAGCCAGGGATGTATCCACAGGCATTTTCTTTTCTGTTGACTCTTCCAGTACGCCAAAAGAAGAGCAACCGAATAAAGAGAGAGAGAGAGAGAGAGAGAGAGAGAGAGAGAGGAGGGGGGACAGCAGAGTTGCCTCTCTCTCTCTCTCTCTAACCAATAGCGTGGCTCCATTATATATATCGTCAAATCAGCTCGGTGGAGGGGCTGTAAAAGGGGGAGCCGGGAATCGAGACGAATGGGTGGGACAATTTCTTTATGAGAGTGCCACATTCACTTCCCGCCAAGACGTCAACTATAGTCAATACTTTCCGGTCACTATGTGTGACGTTTTCCGACTTGAAGGGCTCAGTCGATACCTCTACAGACTTGCAATTTCAGCCGCAAAATGGCACGTGTGAACCCGCCTCAGCAATGATAGACACTTCATATCAACACATATGTGTCTAAGGCAGTGATTCTCAATCGGGGTTCCGCCTACCATCACCAGGGGTTCCGCGAGAAACCGGTAAAATTTTGATGTACTATTACAAGATGACTGTGATCTTAATTCATAATTCATAATTCCTACTCAACACGTTTCAAACACTTTTAAGACACCAACATACTCGTACGTGTCAGGTAGTAGTATGTATATAGTCATGAGAGCAAATAATATGCATGAACAGGGGTTACTGCTCTTAAGAAGACACCCATATACCATATATAGGGTTTCCATGGAATAGGAAAAATGATTACAGGGGTTCCTCCAAGGTGTAAAGGTTGGGAATCACTGGACTCTGAGGACTAGTCCCCACATACTTGCAGAGCACTATTCCTATTTAATCTATCCAAATGTGGGCCACTTTATACGAATCAGATTGAGGAACCTGCTACGGCATGGTCTTTAGTGTTCGCACAGCACATATCACAAAACACGTGGTAGGAAAGTCATTACATGATGTGGTGGTAGTGGGCAGTATTTGTGGACCACAGCGTCCCTGAAGAGTGTCTGCACACGGTATAACCTTGCCCTGTCACTAAGATAAAACAGTCTCGTAATCTTGTCATTCTTATATCGCTTTAATTAATAACAGTCAATGCACATGACTCACAATTATGATTATGAAGCTGATTCACACCGTGAGCACTGTTTTGCACCACGCTTATCTGTTAAAACTTCACAGGTAAATACACACTGAAAACACTGCCGAAGGCCAGCTGATACTACACACGTGGAAGAGGAATCGGAGAGAATGGCAAGGTGGCGGAGGTGTGTTGCCAAACTTGCTAGCAGTTGCCTCTTATGTACCATCTTAATAATTTCTAGCGATTTTTTCACATCTAATCTGTCTTATGATTGTGCATTAATGGAAAAAAAATAAGTAGTGAGATGTCTTTGAAGTAATATTCAGCCGATTTTGACCTATACAACAGTCTAATACAGTAGATGATATGCATGTTTGTACGACAATTTTCGTTCCATTGATTATATATATAATTATGCGCTTCACTTGAAATACGTAACTTTGTGCATTTAACATTAAACTAAATTATAACACATTAGCAGTTAATGATTATTAAATAATTCGATCACTAAATTTACAAACCAAGCAATGAATCACAAACGCAAAACATCGGATTCCAACAGCGCCAAACTAACAAAATAAAGTAAGACTAAAAAAAAAAAAAAAAAAAAAAAAGTACTAGTAGCAGCGCCAGCAGCAGCAGCAGCACTGTAAGTAGCGGAGCCACCAGTGACCAGCAGCAGCAGCATCAGCAATAGTAGTAGTAGTAGTAGTAGCCTTTTTAAAAGATAAAGAAGCTAATGATGGTTATGATGATGATGAGGAGGAGGAGGAGGCAGAGAAGGTGGGAAAGAAGGAAAGAAAACGAAAGAAGTAGCCTGTTAGGGTGAGAGAAGGAATAATAATGGTAATTATAATAATAATAATAATAATAATAATAATAATAATAATAGTAATAATGATAATAATAATAATGATAATAATAATAATAATAATAATAATTAGAGAAGAAGAAGAAGAAGAAGAAGAAGAAGAAGAAGAAGAAGAAGAAGAAGAAGAAGAAGAAGAAGAAAGAAGAAGAAGAAGAAGGAGGAGGAGGAGGAGGAGGAGGAAGAAGAAGAAGAAGAAGAAGAAGAAGAAGAAACTTAGAAGAGGAGGACGACAAGAAAAAGAAAGAAGGGAAAAAGAAGTATAGGAGGAAGAGGACAAGGAAAAACAATGATAATAATAATAATAATAATAATAATAATAATAATAATAATGATAATAATAATAGTAAGAAAATGATGATGGTAATAACAATGATTATATAATAGTATAATGATAATAATAATAATAATAATAATAAAAATAATAATAATAATAAAACAACAACAAGAACGAGAAGAAGTGCATGAATAAAAACAAGATGAAGATAATAAAGATAATGATAAGGGGGAAGAGAATGAAAATTATGTGTAGTAGCCCCACGTTTATACTAAGTATGGAATATGAGCACAGAGTTATGACCTCATTGTACTGGCTGGTGTATGTGGCATGTGAGTGGTGCTACATATACGCTAGTCATTCAGCCACTCTACACTGCCACTCTCCAGTACAAAATGCTGTCACTAAAGGTGGTCATATATAACAGCAAAATTATGTGTGAGCGCACACAGCGCACCTGCACAGTTTAGCCGCCCAAAGTGAAAGCAGCCATAATACAGTATACCACTATCACTGCTCACTCACACTCAGCATTCATCTTTTATATTCTTCCTCTTTCTGGCTTCCCGCCCCAAGTACAAAGGTCTTTTCACAGCTCACAATTTGACATCGTACTTATCACATAATTTTTTTCAATCACACTTTATATCCTACCATAAACCCAACACAAAACTAAAGTGGAAATAACTGAGCTCAACTCAATACAGGTATCCAATCGTAATCATAACACTAGTATATATTTTCCTATCCTTTCCTTTACTAAACATTTCTATTAGGATTCTTATTTACAAAATGGGGTGCATGGCCACACGTCATCCTCCCCATTTCTTTAATATGCCATTGCAAATGAGTCACTCCCAACCAAAGATCAGTCGGTGATCTCTCTCTCTTTTATTTATTTATTTTTTTTTATTCATTTATACCATGTGGGCTTTTCACGGAAATTTCTGGGCTAAAGGGGATACTTTTTGGGGTACCTCCTATCTCAAAGCCCATCTGCTAGGAAACCGTTGCCCCGAGTGAGGAAGCCCAACCTACACTCGGACCATGGACAGGATTCGAACCTGTGCGCTTGGAGACTCCTCGGACCCCAAAGCACGCATGGTTCCACTGTACCACGGCGGCCCCAGACATTCCTCTGTAGAGGAATGTCTGGCAGACAAGTGTAAAAAGTATACTAGGTAAAATACACACACTGGAAAAACTACACACTCACACTCACAGACACTGAATATTGACATTCAAGAAATTACTCAGGTAACTTTAATCTCTCAAAAACAAAAGAATATTGAAATTACCACACTAATAAGTGCAATTATGAGTGGGGCTGATTATCCAAGCCTTTTGAAACTAATCTGCTGCCTGACCATCCAAAGCTCACAGGCACTATAAGTTTATCTTGTCTTTTCAAACTTGAAGGTATGATGAAAATGCAGCTCTAAATTTTCGTATATTTAATCCTGTCTGTTCTCTCTAGGCATGTGCCACTGTAACTTTTACATGTATGCAAAGTCATTGTTTTAAAGATGCTAAGAGTATTTTCATTGTTAAAAGATTAATAAAAGTTTAAGATTTGATAATGGGTGACAGAGTGATGGAAAAATACAAACACACAACTACCTGTTATACGTATGTTCTCTTTTTCTAAATTACCTGAGTCGGCCTAGGAAGACCTGTTGGCAGACTCAAGACCTCTACCCTTTGCTCACAGGGGCAGTAACATTTCAGAAGACATCTAGCAAGTGGAAAAATATTGAACATGAGTTGGGCTCATATGTACAATCACAATGTAGCAGCTGTAAATGCTTCCACTATACCAGCCAGATGCTACATACCATGACAATATGTACAGTGCCATGACTACATGTCCTCTGTTAATAAGGAATGGAAAATGTAACAGCTTGAGGATACACAAATTCTAAATGTGTTGGTTTTTGGTGGCCACTCTGCACATGAATATATATATATATATATATATATATATATATATATATATATATATATATATATATATATATATATATATATATATATATATATATATATATATATATATATATATATATATATATATATATATATATATATATATATATATATATATATATATATATATATATATATATATATATATATATATATTATATTATATTATAATATAATATAATATATATATATATATATATATATATATATATATATATATATATATATATATATATATATATATATATATATATATATATATATATATATATATATATATATATATATATATATATATATATATATATATATATATATATATATATATATATATATATATATACACACACACACACACACACACACACACACACACACACACACACACATATATATATATATATATATATATATATATATATATATATATATATATATATATATATATATATATATATATATATATATATATATATATATATATATATATATATATATATATATATATATATATATATATATATATATATATATATATATATATATATATATATATATATATATATATATATATATATATATATATATATATATATATACACACACACACACACACACA
This sequence comes from Portunus trituberculatus, assembly GCF_017591435.1. NCBI lineage: Eukaryota > Metazoa > Arthropoda > Malacostraca > Decapoda > Portunidae > Portunus > Portunus trituberculatus. The sequence continues at coordinate 1,514,670 of NC_059300.1, read as the reverse complement.
CACACACACACACACATATATATATATATATATATATATATATATATATATATATATATATATATATATATATATATATATATATATATATATATAGGTCAGAATAGAACAATCAAGATTTAATGCAAGGATCAATGAGCTTAAGTTGCAAGTTGTATGTCAGATATTATAGTGTGAATGGAGATGTGTGTATGTATATATATATATATATATATATATATATATATATATATATATATATATATATATATATATATATATATATATATATATATATACACATCTCCATTCACACTATAATATCTGACATACAACTTTGCAACTTAAGCCTATTGATCCTTGCATTAAATCTTGATTGTTCTATTCTGACCTACAGAAAATTCTGGATAAGTAAAGAATGAATGAAAACTGTATCATGTTATGCACATACTAGTTTACAAAACAACACTAAAAAACTATTTTTATTTAGAATGTTGTGACATGGATAAGAAGAAAATACAAACAAGTCCTTCTTCAACCTTTTAAATATACACTTAACTAAATCTCCTTAAATTCTAATCACAGACAGTACACAATTTTTAAATACTATATAATAAAATGGATTTCTGAAAAGATTTTTTAATTGTCTGCTATAAGCAGGTATTTTTTGTGTTTTATTTCTTCCATGGAATGATTGTATGAAAAAGTACCACACCAAAACCCCAACCACAACTTCTTGTAGTTGAGCTTTACTGTCTAAAAGTGAGGATAGGAAGAAAATACTTTTGGCAGTGAATTTCATACCTTCATCTACCTCATCACACACTTCCAGGTCTGACCCACTGCTTTACTAGCATTGCTACATCACTGATTAAAGGACTGGATACATGGTTGTGTGTTGTCACATTGTTTGGTGTGCTTTGTTCAGCATCCCAAAACATCAACTTTTACCACAACTTATCTTTTATCAACATGAAACTATTAGTGTGATTATTATTATAGTTACAAAACTTTATTCAATTTGCACAATAAAAATTTCATGTGTGATAATGCTTTAATAAGGATAATTTGATATTTTATTAAAACTTTTTAAAACATACGTTATCTTCTGTTCTGTTTTGTCTAGAACAATGATATATTGTTGATAATACTGTTATTAAAAAATATGTATTTGGGAAAATTACTAAATGAGATTGCTGAAAATGGAAATTTTCAAAATACATAGGATTTTGTTAATTCAGAAAAAAAATGACGTTCACACAAATGCTTCCTTGAAGATGACAAACTCATATGTGATTTTCAGCTGCTGAAACATGATGTGTTACCTGTAGAGTTTTACTTGTTTATTCTTTGTATTATTTATCCTTTAGACTTCATGTAATTAGACTTCAATCATGATTTACTGTAACCTGTTACATTTTAAAGTATGTATTGATTTCTGATCCAAAGAATGAATACATGTATGAACATCACTGTAACTACCAGAGAATGCATCTTTAGTGGAAAGTTGCCAGAAATTGCCAATGGACAAAACCCTCTGACAGTTGTGAGAACATGGCTGTATAATCTATAGGATCATATGGATGGATCACCAGCTCTTATTGCTAAATCATTAAATATCCTCACAATAAAATCACCTAGCTATGCACAAGAAATTTTTTCAATACAAAATTTATGAGCTGTAATAAAAGACAAGTTACAAGAGCAATTCACCAAGCTTGAAATGTTCAACAAAACATCTGTATTGATTTTTCCAAGAATAAAGAAAATGCATTCAAGCAATATGTTCCTTATGCAAGATGTATGTATAAAATTTTTCTTAATGTAATGAATGTACTCAACCAACTATTTTTTGTACAATACTTTTTCATACAGACTATATGGAAGTAAAACACTGACCTCTGTCTACTAAAACACAATCATATAATTAAATAAAATAAAAATATAAAACATTAATTTCTAACTGAAATCACATTTCATAGATTCCACGCACACTTCTTTTATGATTTCAAGAATTCATCTGATTTATTGTTGATTTACTGTCAGTGCCAAGATCACTAGCAATAATCTTAGTTCTCATCATGTTGCTCCTGTGCACTAGTATTATTTTTTTGGTATATTGCATATTTTTATGTATTACATAATACGTAAGTAAAATATGTTCATTTAAACAAGAACAAGGTGACTTTGTCCACTAGAAAAAGTGAGAGAGAATATAACTTTTTTTTTAGAAGTTCTCTAATGTATGAATTTCTACATACATAATATACCACTGACCCCAAATAAAATATGTACAATATCAAGAAGTACAACATACAACATACTTTTTTCATGTCACTTAAGACTTCAATAAAATCTAAAGAGCATTTAAATCATGCTGCCAACCATTCATAGTTACTTTTCTTGTGTATGACACAACATACTATCTAGTACATGACCATCTAATTGAGGATCCTCAACAAGAGTGAATTTGCACAAGTACACTGGCTTGTTAGGGTCTTCCAAGCAGGATCCCAACTCCTGTTGATTCTTGAGACAGGTGGTTGAATGCACCAATATCTCCAATGTCAGATTTCCAGACACCTCCTAGAGAGAGAGAGAGAGAGATTGGGGCACAGCAGAGAAAAAATTACAAGGTTTATTCTGCCCTTTGCTTTATTGTACTGTACTTTTTTCATCTGAAATTGACCAGAGTTGAGTTTTATAACTAAGCTGCTAATTAGTTTGTTACCACTATAAAAAACATCTGAGAGGTGTTTAACAAGTTCCCTGCATTTGGCAGTGCTGTGAGGTCTCCCACACTGCGATACAAATAAATTGTCGTCACATCAGTGCTGGTTAAGCCAGTGAAGTGAGGAGAGCAGAGTGTTGTCTGGGAGAACACCCAAACGCACTGGCAACATCGAAGTGTTTGCCCACCAGTGGGTCGCATCACATACCATGAAAATACAACCCACTGGTAGACATACTTTATTTGTCAATATTCACTGCATTTCTATACATACTGTATTATATTTTTCCTTTCCTAAATTTGTTTATATATTTTTGTCTTTGTTTTGCATATTTATAAAACGTATGCTACATAGTTATTGAGTCTATATATTACAGACTCAGCCGCAAAACTGAACAAACAATTAAATATAGGTATTATTTGTGTTTGATTGATGATTATGTATGTCAATATATTTATATGAACGTTTGGAGTTACATACAAACAGGACTTATGATCTTGATGTAATTTACTTCCACTTTTCTTTGTATTTTTCATATACCTGTTTTGTACCTATTCACTTTTAGGCAACGCTGCTAGTGTGCGGTACAGTTCTTTCTCCTTGTCATATTAGACTTATAATAAAAGAAAGTAGAAAAATTAACTTACGTGCATAGCACATCCACCAATGACAAAGCACAAGTGGTGACCAGTCTTGAGAAGCAATGATGGCCAGTGTTTGGATATTTGAGATGCCAAATAATAATCTATTTCATGAATATTATTACTTGTAAGGAATCGTCTATATATAGACCATACTACAACTTAGTGTGGTAAAATCAAAACAAACATCTATATATAGACAATGTGACAAAAGTCCCAAATTTAAAACATCTATAAAAAGATCCTCCGTCGGGAAAGGGTTAATACTTTCAGCCAATCAGCTGCCCTACCTGGTGTCCATGTGCCAAGTTTCAAACTGCTTTCAGATAGCTTTAGAGCAAAGTGTTTATTGTGTCTCTCCTCATGTCCACTGCTTAATAATTTATCCAGAAAGTTTGTGAAGAAGAATAAAAGTGACAGTAATGATCCACAGTTTGGTTCATTGCCTTTCCTCTAATTATCATTTTTTGTTATCATACTGTATAAGATGAGGTATTATTTAATATATAGTATCTATATTTCTGTATGTAGTAAGCCATTAAAACAGCCTTTTCTTATTGTACCAATAGTAAATGACAACCTCAAATTCTATATAAAAATACTTTCCAACAATAATTGATGAAGTGAATTGGAAAGCACTGTTTTTATTGAATTTTGACAGTGCTAAAACTTTAAAGGTGTTTTTTAAGAAAACATACCTTCAGCAATTTCACCTTTACTTTCTTGATGTCATGTTTATGTATAAAAACATGATATCCAAAAAAATAGTATCAATAGTTGGCAAAACATATGAGGCAATAAATCTAGATGTTATGCATCTATGCACTGTGACACCATATGAGATAATAAATAAAAAAGGGGAAACAAATAATAAGCTATCATAACACATCAATTAATCAGAACTAGAGTAAATATGGATTTATTTTTCACTGATAGCTAATCTTTTCCTAGTTTCAACATTCAGTCAAACTTTCAGTGCAACCTTTCAATGAATAGAGAACTATCTTAAGGAAGAATGGTAATCTAAATGGTATAACAGAATCCTATTTAACCAAGCTATATGTATCTGAAAATATCACAAAGCAAAATTTTTGTGGCTATATTTACCTAATTTTACCTATATATCTAAATCAGTCTAATATGCTCTTTCAAAAGAGATAGCAGATACAAGATGAGACACAAACTCACACACATATTAATTTTTTTCCAAGCCACTAAGGACAGAAATTATTCTAAATGCTGTTTCAGAATTAGTCATGCAGCAATTCATCACTTGAAATGAAATAAAGAGGCAAGAGAACACAAAGATATGATAATGAGCTTGATGAGCATTTGGGAGAAACTAAATGAACTGAAAAAAGTGAGTAGCATACAAGAAAACAAATGTAATGAGCTAAAACTAATATTTGACAAAGAAGAAGGTAATGAAACATTTTTTAATGTATACCCTAATTACTAGAATTTTCTACTTTCTTGAAGTAGTATTTTCATATGCCATTTGACTACGGCCGGGAGCACACGAGCCACTCTGTGGTCGCCACGGCATGGCGCTTTGGCATGGTGTGTTGGGAGCACACGAACCACTCTGTGGTTGCCACGGCGTGGTGCTTCGCTGTGGCGCGTTTTTTGCGCCACGCCCCGTCCCCTTCGAGACCACAGCGTACGTCCCATATTGCTGGTCTATCCTCAATTTCTATTATAAAGCGATCAACGTCGAGTGTATTCATGGTAGCAGATAAAAAAAAAAAAAAAAAAAAAGTGTCACTCGGTCCTCAAGCAAGTGCAGACTGACTGACAGTGGCAGCATGTGGCTTTGTGGCGTGGCTCGTGTGCGCGGGTCTTTGTGGTCAAAACGCGCCATGCCGTGGCGGGGATCAGCGACAGCTCGCTACATCTGCTGACCACAGACGCTCGTGTGCGCGGGAAAGCCAAAAAACAACGGAGACCTATAGGAAACCACATCCCCGCTACGCCATGGTGCTTCGCCGTGGCGCTGCAGAGTGGCTCGTGTGCTCCTGACCTAAATGTTATTCTATTTTATTCTGCTTTACTATTTTGTGTACTGAAATGATTTTAATATGATCTCAAAAAACATTAACAAACATTAAAATAGAGGAAACAAAGATCACTAAATACCAACCTCCATATCAGCATGGAGAATCTCCTTTACTCCACTTGTGTAAAGGTCACTTGAGTTACGATCAAGTGACTGAATGGCAAAGGCAGCCAAATCTCTCACTAAGGATTGAGGGAAACTATTGCTGGATGGGGAACCCAGAATAGCTCGACGGCCCCTCACATGTCGCCTCTCATCGGAATCGTCTTCATCACTGTCATCACGGTGTGTATTGGTCCGACCAAAAGGATTGTAGAAACGCTGAAGGCAGAAAAAATAATCAATAATCTCTCTTTAGCAACAAAGATTTTCAGAAGATTTGTAGTACATAATTCTAACCATTTACTTATGGAAATAAAACATCAGCAATGCACTGGCCAACCAAGTGAATTACAAGAGCTGTTTTTAAATTCAATATCACCAAATACGTACATATTAGTAAACAGGGCAGCAATAAGAAATCTAATACAATACAGAAAATACAGGGATAAGAGGAAAAAAGGGTGTCAGTGTGAAAAAGGAAGGAGACCTCAGATGATAAGTGCAGTTCTTATTTTTGGCAGAAAAAAAAAAAGTTGAATATATTGGCTGCTGAAGCCCCAATAATATTTACTTCATCTGAGTCATCTTCCTTCGATTCGCGGCTCCTGCTGGCACTACTGCGTCGAGATGGGTCGTAGAAACGCTTCAGGGGTAAGAAAGGTACAAGGGGCCATTAGCATCTTTCTTACTCTGGCCACAAGTTGGATCAAGGTTTTCTAAACATATGACAGACACAAAGATGACTAATGAGGAAATATCTTTGAGAGGAACCAAAAAGATTGCTATGAGAATAAAGTTACATGAAGACAAGTCATGAGAGATGGAAATTACAGTGGAGGTGAGGACTGGGAAATAGGTAAAGACTAAGCTCTGAAGATGCTAATGCCAGAGCTCTGTTTGTCCACTTGCTTGGTTTTGTGCAGAACATGAAAAAAGGAGAATATTCATACTATTTAAGCAAATTGCACATTTCACATCATGCTTTGGAGGAAAAAAAAAAAAAAAAAAAAAAAGACACATGCACACACCTGTTTACCAACCTCCAACTCCAGAGCTAGTTTAACATCACTAGAGATAACCAGGCTACACCTAAGACAGCCCATTTCCAGCTATAGTGCTTAAACCAAGACAGAACAGATGGATAGAGAGAGAGAAGAATATAATCCTTAGGTCTTGGAGGCTGGGAGTAACATTAATGCAAGGACATGGGTGGTTCACAAAGCATTACTCACTTCATTGCTTTCCTCACTCTCATCACTGGTTCGCACCACAAAGTGACTCTTGAACACTGGTCTAGCATGGGCTGATGGATGAACCTTAGGATAGAGCACCTCTACAGACTCATCTCCTTCAAAGAAGTCATCTTTCTCAGCACATCGGAGATGGGAGATATCATCCTTCTTTAGCCAAGGCTGAGAGAACACATGTGCCTCACATACCTGCAATAAGAAAGTTACACTTACTACTGTATTGTGATTTTTTTTCAAGAAATTATGGGAGGAATATAGTAATTATTCCATATTAGTCTCTGAATAGATATTTAAGCTTACCACATGATCTTCACCAATATCAGGTGAACAGCGTGCCTTATTGATGCGACGTTTATACTTTGGACACACTGTCTCAAGCAACTCCACCACTAGCTGGTAACTGATGCCAGATGAAATCTATACAAATAAAAGAATACAATATATGAATAACAATTATATACATTTAATCCTTTGATATCGCACCTTCCACTATCGTGTCTTACTGCTATCGTGCATAATTAAACAGTTGCACTTATTTCTGTATCACGCATGAAATAACCGCTACCACGTGGCCATAATTCAAAATCTTCCAGGTTAGGATGTCACATGACAATTGAGTTTCTCTGCATACTTTTATGGAGAAATAGTTCTTCACATATTTCCCCAATCTACCCATCCACCTTTTCTCCTAATCATCTATAATGAGGTACCTTATTTGATGGCATATAGGTTGCATTTTTTCCAGTATTTTTACCTATCCTAAAGGCATGCATCAATATTTCATTGTTGGTATTATTATTATTACCAGTGTATTATCACTTTTAAAACACATTGTCAAAAAAAATTTAATTAATCTAACCTGTGAGGCTGTGATGCATATTTATAAATATCAGCTGATTGCCACTTTAATTCAATGCCATCTAGCAGTGAGGAGTAACACCAAGTTCATAATCATAACAAAACTCATCAACACCATCACTGTTATGGCAACGAGAGGAAAAAAACTGAGCTACACAATCTCCTACAAACTACAAATTAAAGATAATGCTAAGGAACATGGCAATATAGCAAAAGCAAGGGTTTTTGGGCCACCATCTTCAGCAAAAATGTTAAGTGTCTGGCGACAGCAAGACACATTTTATTTATGTTGTCATTATGATTGCTCTTATCATGTTGTTATTATAAATCTCGATTAGACAACTTTTTTTATACTGTATTATTTCTTCATTTTTAAACTATTATATGCTATAAAAACTGTGCAAAAAAGTGACAAAAAATGACAGCTCACAGGGCATAATGCCGATTAGAATTATTACTATAGGTTCTTCACTTCAGCTATAGTGGTTTTGGCTATTAAGCAGTGATAGATGCACCAATTATCCATGATAGCAGAGGGCTGAGTGTGTGTGTGTGTGTGTGTATTTACCTAGTTGTAGTTTTATAGGGCCTGGGCTTTATGCTCGTGTGGCCCCGTCTCCAATCTTACTTTAAAAGTATGCACACTCGTTGCAGACACTACTTCTTCATTTAAACTGTTCCACGTCTCAATACATCTTTGCGGGAAACTATATTTTTTAACATCTCTCAGACATCTTTCCCTTCCTCAGTTTTTTACTATGCATAACCTCTCCCATTAAAAACAAAAAAAAAAACACACACACATATATATATATATATATATATATATATATATATATATATATATATATATATATGCACAGTAAACCACACATACTGTATTTGATGGCTCATAAAACACATGGGCTCATAAGATACACCCACTTTTGGCAGTCATTGAAATGAGAAAAAAAGATAAATGAGCAGGTTTAAGCTCTGAATATGAAGTGAAGGATTTCACCTGATACTTGAAGACTCACATGCATTTAGATCATTATTAGATCCCAATATTTTGCATTTAAAAACTTTGATCTTTGCTAGTAGGCTACACACCAATCCTGCTGTAACTTGTGAGATGTAAACATATACCTGGCATATGGCATTGGCAATGACTGTGAGAAAGTCAGAGACTACAGGGCTAATAGTCATATTTCTTTTATTATAATATTTTTTACATATATGAAAGATATGAATGTTAAAAGATAGGAGCAATTTTAACTGTAAGAAAATGTGTCTTACGTCAAGGAGTAATGGCATCACACTAAAGAACAATGAAGCTTTGTGTCATGATCAAGATCGCTAGCAGTGACCGCATTTGTTTTGGTTCATACAATGTGTGGCGCATGATCACTTGGCAAATTCTTCCTGACTGGTGTCATATTCTATGTGAATTACCAGCAAGTATGACCTATTATATATTGGTACCTTGAAAGAAAAAGCTGTTTTGTGGTGTAGTACCTATCATTGCTTTGTTTACATGTGCAAAGATGTCTAGGGTTTGATTTTTTAGCCCTGTTGCCATCAACCACTGTCTCACTAATGAACCTTGGCCTCATAGGACACAGGGTCATTTCCTTCCTGAGACTTTTTTGGGGGGAGAAAAAACTGCATCTTATGACCCATCAAATACAGTAAGTCAAACCAACTAGGGGGACGGATAGGCCAATCCGAGTCAACTGAGGATCCAAGTTACCTGAAGGAGTTTTTTTTCACATTTTGCATGCCTGTTACCACTAACAGTCGATATGGTCTGTGTAATGCATAATATAAATAAGAACTACATACATGGTACGTGCTGTACGTACACACACATAATGATACATAGAAGAAGAAGAAGAAGAAGAAGAAGAAGAAGAAAAATAAATAAATAACATAGGTGCATTTACCATGTAATCAATGTCACACAAAATTTTCAAGTAACAAATTACACAGTAGTACAAACGCAAGTCCAAAACTCGGCATCTCATGAGGAAGTAAATTTTCAAACAAAGTGCACAGCACACTTGCAACTTATATTTTACATACATTTACTGGACTGAAATAGGAATGAAAAACACTGCAAAATCTTAATTGTGATGCAAACTGAAATATGGTTGAAATAACACAAAGATATTACCTGCTTGCGGGCCTTCATGACTTTGTGGAAGATAAATAGACTGTTTTCATCAGATCGCAAGTCATACTCATTTGCAATGAGATGCCCCAACTTCTTAAGGCTCTCATCCTCCACACTGACATCCATCCAGACACCTCCTGGGCCACCTAAGAATTGGATAAGAAAAATGTAGATACAGGTTATCCATACATGAAAAGTTAAATGATTAAAAGGATATGGCATGAGTATTAGTATTAGTATCTATATGGCTTTCTATATTCAAATCATAACTGCCTCAACTTAACTCTTTACCATTATTAATTCTAAAAGCATCTTTTCTATCTTCCTTTTACAACCTTTTCTCTTTTAGCATCCTTCCGTTCACATATTACATCTCATTCCCTCCACAGGTCCAATTCATCCTGCTTTCTCTTTTATCCTTGACTTTCTTCGCATACTGTACAACTTTTGTTCTCTTTATACTTCTCATTCAGCCATCTTCCAAGAACTTCATCAACTCTCCTGTTACTCTCTTGTTTTAACTTTTATATTATTCATATTTTCTTTCTTTTTTCATATTTCTTATGTGCGCTATAACATTTTTTCTCAGTTTTTTTCCAGTGTTTTCTTGTATACATCTTTCTTTCCCCTTATTGTTTTCTCAACCTATACTTTCCACCTTCCTTAATTTAATTAGTCATCACCTTTATTTTCTCTATTATATCCAAGAGTACCTTTCAGAAGTTTTAAAAACTTTATCAGTATTTACATGGTATATATTTACATTCATCAATCAATGCTAGTTATTCTTTACCATATCCCTCTTTTATTTCTTCATATCTGAATCTATCAAACTTAAACTCTATCTCTCTCTTTCTAACTTTCCATCTGTCTTACAGTTTAATTTTCATTAGTATATCATATTGGTAAGACCCTCAAATGTGCCTCATATAACTTTTTCATACACAATTAATAACACTCTTTTCATTACATACCATTAATTGCCTGGCTGGAAGCACCTGGATGAGACGAGTCACCTGTAAACACAAAACTTTATTGACTACTGAGTACTTGTTCTAGTTTTTTTTTTTTTCCTTTTAATGGCCTATAGCGCCTGTAGGCATACTGGAAGAATATACGTGGGAAGCGCTGTTAGGCCGCTTTCACACCAAGGTGGCACATCGCACGTGGCAAGTGGCAAGTGGCAAGTGGCAAGCCACGTGAAAATGAACATCCGGAAACATATGAAACTTTTCACACCGAAGTGACGTGGCATGTCGCATGTGCTACGTGCGACGTGCCACGTTATTTCTGAATGTGCAACTTACCACCCTGGACTGTAATGCCAAATTTTAATGGAACTTTCACTTCAAAACTTACTATTAGACGATATGCTATTACTTTTTTTTATTTTGATAACAAAATATACAATAAGAAAACTTTTGGATGTATGGCACATGTTGATTAGTTTTCAAGAGACTAAACAGATTTGAGCAAGCACGTGTGACAACACTGCCTGTGACACATAGCCGTGTAGGACACAGTTGTCTTTTTGTTGTCAGTTGTCTTTCGTGCATGCTCTTGTGCACAACTACCTCTTCCAGACAATGAACTATTTAACATAAAATACCAAATAGCAAAAATTTCTTTCCACATTCGGTATAAAAGCTGGAACTTCTCTTCATCGAGCTCTAGTTGCTTTGCAGCTACATAAACACTTTGAGCTTCTACATTATCTTTAAGATACGGATGTATCCAGAATTTCCTTTTTCTTCTTCTGCGGGCGACTATAGTACCAATCAAAGCAACAATTACCTCCTCATCCGATTATGCCATCTTGCACACTGGGAAGTGAACTGCCACCCTGAGATGCGTGGCGACATGCTACTTTGGTCTGAAATCACCGTGCCACTCGTCACTTGCCACTTGCCACATGCCATTTGCCTTAAGCTTCCGCCCATCAGTGGCGCTGGTAATTCTATTTATAGTGGTACCAATATTAGGGCCCAAGCATATCTTTGGTGTAACCACCTAGATCCTGGGTATCATGGTGACATGTAGGTAACTTTAAACCACTCGACAAATGGCATAGCTTGAAAGTGGTATGTGGTGGGATTCGAACCTAAGCGTGGATGTCTGCCCGATCCCACACTCACCACCTTATCCACTACGCCAATGCCTCCCTATAAATAATATCACATATAGTTTTCACACACACACACACACACACACACACACACCTTGTGGCACTAGCAGAGTGCCACAAGGGTCAGTGTTAGCCCCCATTATGTTTCAGATTTATGTAAACGACATTCACATTGGGATAAACAGTTATATAAATTTATTTGCTGATGATGCAAAGCTGCTAAGAGTTATCAAAACCAGAGAGGACTGTCTGCTGTTGCAAGAAGATATAAACAAAATCTATGAATGAAGTAAGAAGTGGAAATTGGAGTTCAATGCCAAGAAATGTCACATAATGGAACTAGGAAAGAGTAAAAGAAGATCGGTATGGAACTATTTGATGAGAGAGGAAGAAATAATGAAGACTAAAGAGGAAAAAGATCTAGGAGTCATTATACATGAAAATCTGAGTCCCAAAAAAACACATAAGCAAGATATTTGGATTATCATATAAAATGTTGATTAATACAAGAGTGGCATTTCAATACATGTACAAAGATATGATGAAAAAAATCATCACAAGCATGATAAGTCCAAGGCTGGAATATGCAGCAGTGGTATGGTCTCCAAGCTCTAAAAAGGATACAAGAAAATTGGAAAGGATACAGAAGATTGCTACAAAGATGGTGCTGGAATTAAAGGACCTAACTTATGAAGAACGACTGAAGGAAATGGAACTGCCAACCTTACAAGATAGAAGAGAATGTGGGGACCTAATAACAATGTACAAGATAGTCAATGGCATTGAAAAGATAGACAAAGAAGACCTGGTGTTGTTGACAGAAGATGGAAGGACAAGAGGACATGAAAAGAAGATCAGGGTGAAACAGTGTGTGAAGGATATTGGAAAATACAATTTTCCACACAGAATGATAGAAAAGTGGAATGCATTGGTTAATGAAGTTGTTACAGCACATGAAGTACATAACTTTAAGGAAAAATTTGATAAATGGAGACATGTAAACAAGACACTATGAGCCCTGCTCAAACCCTGTACAATACAACTAGGTAAACTAGGTAAACACACACACACACACACTTTCAAGATATGTGAAAGAATAATAAAGAAACAATGGATCGAGTTCCTTGAAGACAACAAATTAATATCAAATAGCCAATTTGGTTTTAGAAAAGGACGGTCTTGTGTAACTAATTTATTGAGTTTCTATTCTAGAATAGTTGATAGAGTACAAGAGAGAGAGGGATAGGTTGACTGCATCTACTTGGATTTAAAAAAGGCGTTTGACAAAGTGCCACACGCAAGATTACTGTGGAAGTTAGAGGAGAAGGGTGGCTTAAAAGGAAGCACATTGAGATGGATAGAAAATTATTTGAGGGGGAGAGAAATAAGGACGGTAGTTAAAGATATGAAGTCCAAGTGGAGAGCAGTAGAAAGCGGAGTGCCACAGGGGTCAGTATTGGCACCAATACTTTTCCTCATTTATATTAACGACATGCCAGAAGGAGTGAACAGCTACATAAATTTGTTTATGGATGATACGAAACTGTGCAGAGTTATAAAGCAAAAGGAGGATTGTGAAATACTGCAAGAAGACCTAAATAAGATCTGGGAATGGAGTAAGAAGTGGGAAATGGAATTCAATGTGAACAAAAGCCATGTCATGGAAATGGGAAAGAGTGAAAGACGACCTGTGGGAATCTATAAGATGGGAGATGGTGTAGAACTGGAGAAAGTCAAAAGGAAAAGGACTTAGGAGTGACGATGGAAGAAAACAATCAACCAGTAAGCCATATTGATAGAATTTTTAGAGAAACATATAATTTGCTGAGGAATATTGGAGTAGCATTTCACTACATGGACAAAGAAATGATGAAGAAATTGATAAATACTATAATAAGACCTAGATTGGAATATGCAGGAGTAGTGTGGACCCCTCATAAAAAGAAACATAAGAAAATTGGAGAGGCTACAAAAAATGGCTACAAGAATGGTCCCAGAACTTGAAGGGATGACATATGAGGAGAGACTAAAGGCTATGGATCTACCAACCTTGGAACAAAGAAGGGAGAGAGGAGACCTGATACAAGTCTATAAATTGATCAACGGAATGGACCAAGTGGATAATGAGAAACTGATCTTGAGAGAAGAATATGACATCCGAAGCACAAGATCGCATAGTAAAAAGCTGAGAAAGGAAGATGTCTGAGAGATATTAAAAATATAGTTTCCCGCAGAGATGTATTGAGACGTGGAACAGTTTAGATGAAGAAGTAGTGTCTGCAAAGAGTGTGCACACTTTTAAAGTAAGATTGGATAAGTGTAGATATGGAGACGGGGCCACACGAGCATAAAGCCCAGGCCCTGTAAAACTACAACTAGGTAAATACAACTAGGTAAATACACACACACACACACACACACACACACACACACACACACACACTCCGCTCCATGGAGAGCGGACGTGCCTCCTGCTCAGAGTGGCATCTAACTAACACTCCACACGCTAAGCAATGTGCTTGAGTGAGAATCGTTATTGGTATTGAGGGGCAACCAGAGCGAGTGAACGAGTGTACAGAGTGAACGTAGCCTGGTGGCGTGTACATGGGAGTGATCGGAGGTGTGAGAACCTCCACACTCCAAACGACAGAGCGGGAACCACACAAAGGCCAGCCATAGCAGCCGCCAACGCATCCCACCACACACGTAGCTACCAGACCTGGCCCCCAGTAACCACACACCCACATGCTCCCAGGAAGAGTAAAAAAAATGGATAGACCGGTAAGAAATAAATTACCAAATTCAAAATATGTCGATGAGGCCCAGGGAGCAAAGCCGAAAGTGGCCAGTCAAAGCATGAGTCCATCTTCAACAGGGCAACAATGCAAGGTAGATTGGTAATGTTGGAGAAGAGATTTGAGGAGTTGGTGAAGGAATTAAAAGTTCAGAGGAGTGAGGAGGAGCAGGATAGAGAATTCGCAAGGCTTTGAAGGAAAGAGTTAAGAGACTGGAGGAAAATGAAAACGATTGGTGGATGAGAATGCACACTTGAGAGTGGAGGTTGAAAAATACAAGAGACGGTTGGAGGAGAAAATGGAGAGAGTAGTAAAGGAGAAAGATGATTTTAAGGAAATGATTAGTGAGCAGAATGAAAGGTTTGAAAGGGAATGGGAACTGAAGAAAACACAATGGACTGAGTCGAGGGAAGCAGAGATGGTTGGATTACAAGAAATAATTAAAGATCAGTTGAAGGAAGACAAAAAAGAAAAGTCCAAGGAACTGGTTAATGTTATGAAGAATAAGGAAACATTGATAAGAGAAATAGCAGAAAAGAAGAAGAGTGTGTTAATATTTGGGATGAAAGAACAAAATATAACATATAAGCCTAAGAGAATTAAGGAAGAATTAAAACGGTAAGAGATCTGTTCAAAAATCTAAATGATGATGAAAAAAAGACCTACAAGAAGAAGTGGAAGAGATCCATAGACTGGGTCCGTATAAGGAGGGAGTGAGCAGACCGATTAAAGTAGTACTGAAGTCACAACAATCTGGAGGATATCCTATATAGAACATCAAAGTTAAGAGAGATAGAAGGTTGTAAAGAGGTGTTTGTGAGAAAGAATAGAAATGAGGAAGAGAGGAGAAGATATAAGGAATTGTTGGAAGAGGCGAGAAGGAAAAATGATGAGCGGTCTGAGGAGGAAGAGAAAAGTTTTTTTGGAGAGTTATAGGAGAGAGAGTCAGAAAGTGGTATGTGGAAGAAGAAATAAATAAATGTGGATAAGGTTTGGTATGGGAAGAACAACGCAGAAGTGATAAGCATAAGGATAAAAAGTGATGGAAAAGAATTAATAATCATGGTGACCTATGTATCTCCTAAAACAAATTCTTGGACATTAAGGGAATACGACAATATGATCAAGGATACTTTACAGAGTTTGGAAAGTGTATTATCTGGAAAAAGAAAGGTGATACTAGTAGGAGATTTTAATTGTAAGGAGGTGGATTGGGAAAATCTAGTAAGTGGTGTTGGAGAGGAAGCATGGGGAGAGAGATTTCTTAATCTAATGATGAGGGTGAAGGAAAATACTAGATATAGAGGAGATGATGAACCGGCTAGACTGGATTTGGTGTTAACAAGAGAAGTGTACCTATGTGGAGATATACAATACAAATGTCCTTTGGGAAAGAGTGATCATGTGGTTATGGAAATGCAGATAGCAACAACACAGCGAAGGAAAGACGAGACATACAGGAGTGGTAGATTGAATTATAGAAAGATGGACACAGAAAGTTTGAAAAATTATTTCAGAAAATTAGATTGGGAGGAGATGTTACAAATCAGAGAAGTGCAAAAAAATATGAGATTTTTATGAAATATTATAAAGAAGGAGTTATGAAATTTGTACCAAAGTATAAACCGAGAGAGGAAGGAAGAAAGGATTGGTTTAATGCAACTTGTGTTAAGGCTAAGGAAAAGAGAGATGTGGCTTGGAAAAGATGGAAAAAGAGCAGGAATATACTAAATAAGGAGAATTATAGAGTGGCGAGAAATGAGTATGTGAGGGTAAGGAGGAGGAAGAAAGAAAATTTGAAAAGATATTGTAGACAAGAGTAAGGAACATCCAAAATTGTTTTACAGGTTCATAAATGGTAAACTTAAAAAAGAGAGAGTCCATTGAAAGATTAAAAGGAGAGCAAGGGATAATAGATGACCCTAAGAATATAGCGGAATTGCTAAATAATAGGTTTCAACAAGTATTTACTGAAGAAACAATGTTTGTAAAGCCTCAGAATGTACAAGGAAATGTGCACATGGATGACATTAAGATACCTAAAAGAGAGTTATATAAAATGTTGGAGGAACTTAAAGATGATAAAGCGATGGGACCAGATGAAGTTTCAGGAAAATTATTGAAGGAGTGTAGAGAAGAATTGATTGATCCATTATATGATATTATAAGGTGTTCATTAGAAACAGGGGAAGTACCAGTAGAGTGGAAAAGAGCTGAAGTGGTGCCCATTTATAAGGGAGGCAGTAAGGAAGAGCCTCTTAACTATAGACCTGTGTCTCTAACAAGTGTGGTCGGTAAGATTTGTGAGAGGGTGATAAAGAAATATTGGATACGGTTCCTGGAGGATCATAAGTTATTATCGTTAAAGAAAGGAGAAAAGTGATATTAGTAGGAGATTTCAACTTCAAAGAAATGGACTGGGAAAATTATGAAGTGGTATGGGGGAAGAAACCTGGGGAGAAAGATTCCTGAACCTAATGATAGATAATATGATGGACCAAAGAGTAAACGAAAACACAAGATTCAGAGGAAACGACGAGCCGGCAAGATTGGACCTAGTTTTTACAAGGGGTATACAAATGAACGATGATATAAGATATAAGTGCCCATTGGGAAAGAGTGACCATGTAATATTAGAAATGGATATAGAAGAGGGAAACGAAGATAGAGACGAATCATACAAAGGAGACCAATTAAATTACAGAAAGGCTGATATTGAGAATCTCAAGAACTACTTCAAATACGTTAACTGGGAGGAGATGAAAAACTCAGAGACAGTGCAAGAGAAGTATAACTTATTTTTGGAAATATACAAAGCAGGAGTCAGTGAATATGTCCCAAAATATAAACCTAAAGAAGAAGGAAAGAAAGATTGGTTTAACGCAAGGTGTGCTAGGGCAAAGGAGAAAGGAGATGGAGCATGGAAAAGGTGGAGGAGAAATAGAAATCCAGTAAATAAGGAAAACTTCAAACCAACGAGAAATGAATATGCTAAGGTGAGGAAGGAAGAGGAAAGGAACTATGAAAAGGACATTGTCGAAAAATGTAAGGAGCAACCAAAATTGTTCTACAGATTCATAAATGGAAAAATATGGTAAAAAGAAACAATAGAAAGGTTAAAAGGAGAGAACGGGATGGTGGAAGACCCAAAAAAGTATGGCAGAACTGTTAAATTGTAAATTTTAGGAGGTCTTTACTAAGGAATCCAAATTTGAAAGACCACAGGGTAATAGAGAGACCGTCTATATGAAAGAGATTAAAGTAACCAAGCTTGAAATAAAAGAGTTGATGATGGAATTAAATAAAGAGAAGGCAATGGGACCGGATAAAGTCTCAGGCAGAATATTAAAAGAATGTAAGGAACAACTAGCAAGTCCTATATACAACATCATAAAATGCTCAATAGAAAATGGAACAGTACCAGTAGAATGGAAAAGAGCTGAGGTGGTTCCCATATATAAGAAAGGAAGGAAGGAAGAACCCTTAAATTACAGACTGGTATCATTAACTAATGTAATATGCAAGATGTATGAAAGAGTAATAAAGAAACAATGGATCGAGTTCCTTGAAGACAACAAATTATTATCAAATAGCCAATTTGGTTTTAGAAAAGGTCAGTTGTGTGTAACAAATTTACTGAGTTTCTACTCTAGAATAGTTGATAGAGTACAAGAGAGAGAGGGATGGATTGACTGTATTTATTTGGATTTAAAACAGGCATTTGATAAAGTGCCACATACAAGATTACTGTGGAAGTTAGAGGAGAAGGGTGGATTAAAAGCAAAATTATTTGAGAGGGAGAGAAATAAGGATGGTAGTTAAAGATATGAAGTCCAAGTGGAGAGCAGTAGAAAGCGGAGTGCCACAAGGGTCAGTATTGGCGCCAATACTTTTTCTCATATATATATATAAACGACATGCCAGAGGGAGTGAACAGCTACATAAATCTGTTTGCGGACAATGCGAAACTGTGCAGAATTATAAAGCAAAAAGAGGATTGTGAAATACTGCAGGAAGACCTAAATAAGATCTGGAAATGGAGTAAAAAGTGGGAGATGGAATTCAATGTGGACAAAAGCCATGTCATGGAAATGGGAAAGAGTGAAAGATGACCAGTGGGAATGTATAAGATGGGAGATGGAGTAAAACTAGAGAAAGTAAAAAAGGAAAAGGACTTGGGAGTGACGATGGAAGAAAACAATCAACCGGTAAGCCATATGGAAAGAATTTTCAGAGAGACATATAATTTACTAGGGAATATTGGATTAGAATTTCACTACATGGACAAAGAAATGATGAAGAAATTGATAAGTACTATAATAAGACCCAGATTGGAATATGCAGGAGTTGTGTGGACTCCCCATAAAAAGAAACGCATAAGGAAGTTGGAGAGACTACAAAAAATGGCTACAAGAATTATTCCAGAATTTGAAGGGATGACATATGAGGAGAGACTAAAGGCTATGGATATACCAACCCTGGAACAGAGAAGGGAGAGGGGATCTAATACAAGTTTATAAATTGATTAACAGAATGGATCAAGTGGATAATGAGAAACTGATCCTGAGAGAAGAATATGACATTCGAAGCACAAGATCGCATAGTAAAACACTGAGGAAGGGAAGATGTCTGAGAGATGTTAAAAAATATAGTTTCCCGCAAAGATGTGTTGAGATTTGGAACAGTTTGAGTGAGGAAGTGGTGTTAGCAAAGAGTGTGCATAGTTTTAAAGAAAAATTGGATAAGTGTAGATATGGAGACGGGGCCACATGAGCGTAAAGCCCAGGCCCTGTAAAACTACAACTAGGTAAATACAACTAGGTAAATACACACACACAAATGAAAAATGGGATGGATATTAAGGAAAGTCAACAAAATGTCTGATAAAACATAAGAAAATATGATGTGAGCAACATTGATTACATCACAAAACAAGCCCAAATTAGTAAAAAAAAATAAAATAAAAAATAAAATTAAAAAAATGGACTGTGGTGTTTTTGTTCAGCATCTATGTGAAACTTATGACACAGGATCAGCTGTGTTTTTAAAGCAGCAGCACAAAAAATCAAACCAATGCTTTGCTAACCGTGAGTTAAACAGTTGGATGTGCATACAAAAAAACAGCTAAAGATGGAAAGAATATAGATCATGATTGAATAACGACAGTAGTTTTGACAGCAGAGAATAATGGTGTGGACATATCTGGTATGGTGATGATGGAGTAACTCAAAATGTTTCATAGAGAATTCAATTTAGAAAGTCACTGTGAGTACATTAAAGAAAGACAGCAGAGATTAAAGAAGTGGAACAGCATTTCAATGGATAAGAATCATGGAGAAAAATTATCAGCAAGAAAAAAAGGAACAGCAAAATATGTTAACAAATTTGCCAGGTTTGTTCCTTGTTTCATAACATCTAAGTTTAATGAACATTTAACAAAGTAGTTGCTTCATTCAATTTGAAAACATTCTTTAGCACACCAAGCACACCAATGAAGGCTTTTTAGACATACCAAGAGGTGCATTAGAGATGTCAATGAATAAATCTTGGTTCATTAAAAAAAAATGGCTAATTCAAGATAATTCTTGAACCAGATACCAAAGTAATGATGGTTAATCTGTATCTGATATTCACTATGTATATAAGATTTCACTTTTACTAGCAAATCAACCAAATAAAGAGTATCTTCAGGTTTTACTTATAAATCAACTGTTAAACTTTCTCCACAAACATCTAGCATATAACTCACCTCTAATCCTCCTTGTATAGTAGTCATTCATTTCATCACAGAAGAGCCTGACAAGCTGCATAGTGCTGCTAGGATGCTGTGGAGCCAATACTTCTGCCTGGCAAACCTCCATCTCTTCTGAGTAATCCACAGGGCAGCGATTTGGGGAAGCCACAAATTGGTATTTCTTGCAGTGAGTCTCAGCCAATTCGATCTCAAGATGATATGTGACTCCATGAGGTGATGGCTGTTACCAGAATAAAAATCTATAGTATTCCTTATGCTAAGATGCTTAATGATAAAAATCATCTCAGATAATATCTTTTCATGTACAGCCATTTCTAGAAATGACTAAAAGTTTCACCTGTGAAAGAGATGAGGCCACCCTATTGAGAGTATACAATTCATCTTCATCCTCTCTCAAGTTGAACTGATCAACAACAAAAACTGCAGCATTAAGGACAGCCGAGTCGTTGCTTGCCACAGTCTGATACCCAGCACTGGTGTCCTCAGCAACATTCAGGAATGGATGGTCCATGACATCAGAGGGACTGAGAGTTGGCATAAATTTCTGGAAAAGATATCATATCAATCATAACATTACTATAGTGTGAAGGATTCACCCAGTGAAATCTATAAGCAAATAAAAACAAAATACATCTACAAAGTATAGAAATAATTGTTATAAAGGCAGGCAGACTGACAGAAGGTAAGATACCAATTTCCACTTTATTCACTATCAATTACAAACAAACCTGTCACATTTAATTATTTCATCCTTACATTTCATATATGTACGTACAGCATATTTGTTTCTAAAACATCTAATCTTTCAAGAGATTCCATAGAACAAAAAGAATTACTAAGATGTTTTCTCAGAGTAAAACAGGTAAGGCTTACCTTATGCAGGTAATCATCCAGGTCATCACATCTAATACTAAGGACTCTGAAAGAATGATTCTGGAGTGATGGCTGTTCATACACATCTGCCTCACACACCTGGAAATACACAAATACCTTGTACAGCTTTGTAATGCAGTAACTTTTAGCATCACACATTTACATCTACAATAGACATACCTGAAATCCACAAATGCAGTCAGCTTACAAAGCATGATAAAATAAATATTCCACATCGGACAGCTAACCCTCCTCACCTCATGATCCTCAGTAGGGTCAAGAGGACAATGCTCCCCAGTGGATGGGTCACCTTTCCTGCACTGGGTCTCCCCAAGCTCCACAACAATGTGATGCCGCCTTCCATTTTGTCCATGAATCTGTCCTCATGAAGAGACAGAAAATTGGTAAAATGTTATTGAGAAATAATCTTAGAAAGCTATATAAATATCTGTTGTTCATGATGAATTATGTGCATTATTTCCTGAATCCATAAAGAATATTTGGAATGGAGTAGTATTCATATTTACTCATATGTAATGAAAACTTCTAATGAAAGTGACAGTACATAAAGCATTGTAATTTAGGAGCTAACTGAATTTGTTAACTGAGGTTCTACAGTATACAGAAGCAGGACATATGACTGTAATAACCTCTCATTTCAGGTAAAAAAAAAAGCTGCAGTTTCATATTTGAATTACCATATTCTTTTTAGATATAACGAAAGGAAGTGCCTTACCTGTGAAGAAGCTTCATGAACCTGCACCAGCTTATAATATTCCTGGTCATCTTCTCGACGATTGTACTCATCAACTATGAACCTCACAGCTCCCATTGAGTTTTCATCTACATTTGATTGGCTCTCACTCCCAAGCAGTATGGGAGTGTCTGGACCTGCTGTTGCTAAGCTACCTCCAAAGCTGACTGGTACAATGAACTCATCATGGCTTGAGGATGGGTAGCTGTCTCTATCATAGCATCTGGTGATCAGTAAATAAAGAGATAATGGTTAAGTGCCAAGCTTTAAAATTTAGAGGTAAATATATAAAAATCTGTTGTCAAATGCCAAATTATTTACACAATCACAAAAAACAAAAATATAAAATGACTGAATATAGATATACAGTCATACCTCAAGATACGATCGCCTCAACATACAATTTTTTTTATATACGACGAAAAATTTCATATAATTTACGCCTTGAAATATGAAGATATTTTTAGGATACGAATAGCCATCAGTAGGTGGTGCAGCGATCGCTCGGCTACCCGCATCCACCTGAACATTCAGCCCGCGTTGTTTATCATTGTTCATCCTTTGTGCATGTATGTGTCTGTGCTCCTTGGCAGTGTGTATTTTTTCTTAGGTTTTGTGAACTCAAGACCCAAAAGTAAAAGTTTGGCGAGAAACACACAAAATAGCCTGTATTCACATACCGATTACACTTAGAAATTCAATAAACGAGTGAGTACAAATGGTGTTCTACCCACAAACAACTCTTTCTCTTTGCAATGCAAAAAACCAGAAGTCTCTAGATGTTATGGTTACCAAAATATCGCAGGTTGCATGAAGTGATATCATTGGTTTACGTGGCCTTGCGTCCAATAGGGTTTAGCGACCTTGTAATAACATTGTATCCTTCCTCTCTCTCTCTCTCTCTCTCTCTCTCTCTCTCTCTTTCCTGTCGCCCGTTCTGATACCACTCTCATTCAAAACTTGTCTCCCTATAACATAGCGAGAGACCCGAGGTATAGAAGTAAGGCGGGCAGGAGAGGTGGCAGAATCAGACACAGTGAAGTCACTGTTGCTCCCACCATCCATCGTTGGTGACACAGTGACGTAGAGCATATGTTTACTCCTGATGAGTGTTGCCAGCTCACAAGCAAAGAAAACAGGAAGAAAATAGCCAAAATATAGCTGTAAAAAGCCTAAACGTCTATCGACGTGCCCTGAGTCTTGTGTGATGAACATCTATTGTCCCGAGTTTTGCAGGTTAAGTTATTTTGGGCAATATAGTTAATTTATATCATGCATACAATAAACATTGTATTTATCTTATATCAAATCTATATTTGGTTGGTATTTAAAGCATATTAATTTTTTTGGGGGGATAAATTCATATCAAAAGAACAAATTAATTCTATTTCCATTAATTTCTATGGGAAAATTTTATTTGATATAAAATTTTTTTGGTATACAACAATCGTCACAGAATGAATTAAATTCATATGTCGAGGTACCACTGTATGGCAAAAAAAAAGGAACATTACAGGGAGGTGTTACCCTTTCTAGTGTTCTTTAGTTTTTCATGTTTTTTAATTATTTTCTTTTCAATAATCTTCCCTTTTTCATACAGCTATATATTCTCTTATGTTTTATAGTTGTTCTGGTTTTTGTGATTCATCTATGACGATACTGATTTCAGTACATGGCAAAACATTATGAAATAAACCTTCTATCAGGACTATGTCTTTGAATGCCTCTCTGAATATTTCTACGTTCAATCACGGATCATATGTGTGTGTGTGTGTGTGTGTGTGTGTGTGTGTGTGTGTGTGTGTGTGTGTGTGTGTGTGTGTGTGTGTGTGTGTGTGTTACCTAGTTGTAGTTTTACAGGGCCTGGGTTTTATGCTCGTGTGGCCCCATCTCCATATCTACACTTATCCAATCTTACTTTAAAAGTGTGCACACTCGTTGCAGACACTACTTCTTCATCTAAACTGTTCCACGTCTCAATACATCTCTGCGGGAAACTATATTTTTTAATATCTCTCAGACATCTTCCTTTTCTCAGCTTTTTACTATGCGATCTTGTGCTTCGGATATCATATTCTTCTCTCAGGATCAGTTTCTCATTATCCACTTAGTCCATTCCGTTCATCAATTTATAAACTTGTATCAGGTCTCCTCTCTCCCTTCTTTGTTCCAGGGTTGGTAGATCCATAGCCTTTAGTCTCTCCTAATATGTCATCCCTTCAAATTCTGGAACCATTCTTGTAGCTATTTTTGTAGCCTCTCCAATTTCCTTATGTGTTTCTTTTATGAGGGTCCACACTACTCCTGCATATTCCAATCTGGGTCTTATTATAGTACTTATCAATTTCTTCATCATTTCTTTGTCCATGTAGTGAAATGCTACTCCAATATTCCTTAGCAAATTATATGTTTCTCTAAAAATTCTATCAATATGGCTTACTGGTTGATTGTTTTCTTCCATCGTCACTCCTAAGTCCTTTTCCTTTTGACTTTCTCCAGTTCTACTCCATCTCCCATCTTATAGATTCCCACAGGTCGTCTTTCACTCTTTCCCATTTCCATGACATGGCTTTTGTTCACATTGAATTCCATTTCCCACTTCTTACTCCATTCCCAGATCTTATTTAGGTCTTCTTGCAGTATTTCACAATCCTCCTTTTGCTTTATAACTCTGCACAGTTTCGTATCATCCGCAAACAAATTTATGTAGCTGTTCACTCCTTCTGGCATGTCGTTAATATAAATGAGGAAAAGTATTGGTGCCAATACTGACCCCTGTGGCACTCCGCTTTCTACTGCTCTCCACTTGGACTTCATATCTTTAACTACCGTCCTTATTTCTCTCCCCCTCAAATAATTTTCTATCCATCTCAATGTGCTTCCTTTTAAGCCACCCTTCTCCTCTAACTTCCACAGTAATCTTGCATGTGGCACTTTGTCAAACGCCTTTTTTAAATCCAAATAAATGCAGTCAACCCATCCTCTCTCTCTTGTACTCTATCAACTATTCTAGAATAGAAACTCAATAAATTAGTTACACAAGACCATCCTTTTCTAAAACCAAATTGGCTATTTGATATTAATTTGTTGTCTTCAAGGAACTCGATCCATTGTTTCTTTATTATTCTTTCACACATCTTGCATATTACACTAGTTAGTGATACCGGTCTGTAATTTAAAGGTTCTTCCTTCCTGCCGCTCTTATATATGGGAACCACCTCAGCTCTTTTCTATTCTACTGGTACTGTTCCATTTTCTATTGAGCATTTTATGATGTTGTATATAGGACTTGCTAGTTCTTCCCTACATTCTTTCAGTATTCTGCCTGAGACTTCAACCGGTCCCATTGCCTTTTCTTCATCCAGTTCTTTCATTAACTCTTTTATTTCAAGCTTGGTTACTTTAATCTCTTTCATATAGATTGTCTCTCTATTACTCGAATTTGGATTCCTTAGTAAAGACCTGGAATTTTTTATTTAATAGTTCTGCCATACTTTTTGGGTCTTCCACCATCCCGTTCTCTCCTTTTAACCTTTCTATTGTTTCTTTTTGCCTAATTTTTCCATTTATGAATCTATAGAACAATTTTGGTTGCTCCTTACATTTTTCAACAATGTCTTTTTCGAAGTTCTTTTCCTCTTCCTTCCTCACCTTAACATATTCATTTCTTGCTGCTTTGAAGTTTTCCTTATTTGCTGGATTCCTATTTCTCCTCCACCTTTTCCATGCTCCATCTCTTTTCTCCTTTGCCTTGGCACACCTTGCATTAAACCAATCTTTCTTTCCTTCTTTAGGTCTACATTTTGGGACATATTCCCTGACTCTCTTTTTTATTAATATGCATCTTAATATACAATACTTCTGCTGTGTGTGTGTGTGTGTGTGTGTGTGTGTGTGTGTGTGTGTGTGTGTGTGTGTGTGTGTATTTACCTAGTTATATTTACCTAGTTGTATTTTATGGAACGGAAGCCTATGCTTGTGTTGTCCCGCCTGTATCTCACAGTGTATAATTTTCTCTTAAAGTCATATATAGACTTTGCACATACCAGCTCTCTGTCCATTTCGATCCATATACATATCTATCACTCTATGGGGGACACTGTTTTTCTTGAAGTCTCTTCTGTAGCTGTCTTTTCTGAGTTTTAATCCATGTCCTCTTGTGTCCCTTCTGTCCCTCTTCAGCAGGTCGATCCTATCAGGAAGCTCCATATTATTCATTATTCTGTAGGTGGTCAACAGGTCACCTCTTTCTCTTCTCTGCACCAATGTTGGTAATTCCAGTCTCTCCAGTCTCTTTTCATACGTAAGAGCCGACAAGGTTGGGGCCAGTTTGGTGGCCGCTCTTTGTATCCTTTCAATTTTCCTGATATTCTTCCTCATGTTAGGTGACCACAGTACTGCTGCATACTCCAGTCATGGTTTGATCAAGGATACCAATAACTTTTTCATCATATCTTCATCAATATATGAGAATGCAATTCTAATATTTCTCAGTAAGTTGTAGGTCTCACTAACAAATTTATTTATATGTTGATTGGGGGACATTTCCTTTGTTTTGAGAACTCCCAGGTTCTTTTCACTTTCCACCTTCTTAATCTTCTCTTCTCCAAGTTTATATTGTCTTGTTATCCTATTTTTGCTCTTCCCAAATTCCATTATGCTACATTTCTTAATGTTGAAGTCCATCTCCCATCTTTTACTCCATTCCCATAGTCTATCTAAGTCCTGCTGTAGAGTTCTACCATCATCGTACTACCCAACTTTCTTCAAAATTTTTGCGTCATCTGCAAAGAAACTCACATAACTTTCTACTCCTTCATCCATATCATTTATGTATATTGCTAACATAATTGGGGCCAACACAGAACCTTGCAGAACCCACTTGTAACTTCCTTCCAGGTAAACTCCTTATCTTTAATTGTCACTCTCATAGTTCTTCATTAGAAAATCCTTCATCCATTACAGCAATTTTCCTTTTATTCCCTCTATATTTTCTAGTTTTCTTATTAATTTTCTGTGTGGAACTTTATCAAATGCTTTTTTTAGATCTAAAAATACACGGTCAACCCATCCATCTCTTTCCTGTGTTATGTCTATGACTCTAGAGTAAAAGTATATAAGGTTTGTTACGCATGATCTTCCTTTTGTAAAGCCAAATTGTCTTTCATTAATTATATTGTTTTCTTCCAAATGTTTGGTCTATCTTTCTTTGATCTCACATTCACATCTTTTAGCTATTGTACTTGTTAGGGACACTAGCCTGTAATTTGTTGGGTTCTCTTTATTTCCTCCTTTATGTATTGGCACAATATTGGCTTTTTTCCAGTCTTCTGGTACTTTTCCCTTTTCAATAGAACATTTTATTATACAGGTAACTCTCGATTTACGCGATAGATGCATTCCAAGAGGCATCGTGTATATCAAAATTTGTGTAAAACAAACTTGTAATTCTCATAAGAAACAATAGATAATAGTGGGGATGCAGGATGTGGTCCAAACAATTTGTACAAAATACTCTATCTATTTGGCTAAATTAACATGTTTTTAATATTTACCATTCTAAATACTAGAAGTGTATTTAAAGTAAAGGGAAAAGCAAGAAATAATAAGAGAAAGCAAAAAATAATAAGAGAAAACAACAAAACAAAGAATACGTAAACAAAACACTCACTGCGTCACTGCCTTCACCACTCACACCACAGTCAGTCATCATCTTACTCTGAGCTTTACCACTTTATCAAAAATCCACTTATCAAAAATAACTCCACATGCAAAAGAAGATGAAGGACGTTTTGGGGCCATCTTGGTGAATTATAGGCAGATTGAAGAGATTCTGTCTGTACTGAGTGCTGGCAGACTGCAAATGAGGCATGAGAAGAGCGGGAGCTGGATCCAAGATTTTTTAACAATGTCAGAGAAACCTCCTGTAGCGAAATGGCATCCATGAACGCTTGGAGGGATGTTGACGAGATTGCTATCAGGTTGCTCTCAGGTTGCTGGGAAAACCACCTCTCGAGGTGGTGTTACTGTCTTATATATGCATTTATGTTCACAAAACATTTCTATCAGCTTTTTACAAACCTTGCCCCAAAGAAAGGATTGTTTTGTAATGCATGAAGTGAAATCTTACATGCATTGCTGCCAGCGCTTGAAATTTTTTTCAAGATCTTGAAAAATTAACCCTAACCTTGAAAGCTTAAAAAAAGTCTAAATCCCTAAAATCTTGAAAAATCTACACTGACTGTATAAAAGTCGAATAAAATGAGAGAGAGAGAGAGAGAGAGAGAGAGAGAGAGAGAGAGAGAGAGAGAGAGAGAGAGAGAGAGAGAGAGAGAGAGAGAGAGAGAGAATGCTCAGCTGACGTCCAGACGCGTACAATACACGTCACGCAGAGTCGAAGACACAGTAATCAGATGAGTAAACAGTGTTAGTTCTTCAGTTGGTGCCTCCGCTTTGCTTTGCTGGTGAGTGTTATCTAGTTAAGTGAAACTTAAGAGTTCATTATTCTTTACTGATATATTTTCACCCTTTGTCATAGTGTATTATTCATTATTTGTTTGTATTCTTTTTAAAAGGAAGGCTCAAGGCACACAATACCGTTAACAGAAAACTTTTATTATTGTACTTTCTGCATTCATGTACTTCACGGAGTAGTATCTATAATAAAGATTTTCTTTAATTTACTGTTTATTTGCAATACGCGTTTTCCATTCTGTAATAAAGCAGCGATATACTGTATAGTTGTACCGTTAACATATTTTGCTATTTTAATATAAATATGAAGATTTAATAGATAATGTTGCATTATGGTCGACCTTGAAAAAAAAATACTGATCTTGAAAGATTTCTAAGACCAATCTTGAAAGATTTTTTCCCAACCGCTGTCAGCACTGCTTACATGGAATACCAAAAAATAAAGGAGAGATGAGATCGGCCACTAGGGTTGCCACCTGTCCCTTAAAATACGGAACCGTTCCGTATTGAGGCGTGAAATGCTGCATTCTGTATTGAACCAATATGGAACGCCATTTGTTCCGTATTTGCCTGTATGAATAGTCAAGCAAATGAAATAAATTAATAAGTCATTGTGACCAAATATTGAAACAAATACATAACCAGTTCACAAAAATATATGAATTTGTTAGGGGTTTGTCGTGCTGCCCGTGCGTTACGTGAACAGTACACGTAATATCTCGCTCCGCCTCCACGGTCCATCACCAATGCCTGTTAGTCTAGAAATGAGAGGGGCGGAGAATACTGTTGCTGTGCTGTGCCATGCCTATGTCTCATCCCTGTTAGGTACCTGGTACTGAGCATGGCTACGTCTGCAGGATCTGTACACTTGGAAAATGTATAAGTAATGGCTATATTTATGATCCATTCATATTCCAGGTAGCTACTGTTTTCTCCAAATGAGTTTTCTTTTTTTTTTTTTCTTTATTTAAGGGAAATATATTTTTCAGTGTCTCATTCTTTAGAATTTATACAGACACATGTAGTTTCAAAAATATATTACTGGTAACTTGACTGATGAACGTATTTTGCAATATATCCTCACATTCAGTCAAGATATCCTTGAATTCCTCCTAATACAGGGTACTTATAGAAGAGCTTATCTTCAAGCCTTGTCAATATGATTGACTTTCTACCCGCTATCACTGTTCCAACCTCAGCTAGTGCGTTCCGTATTTTTAGGAGGTGGAGGTGGCAACTCTATCGGCCACAGACGATGTGGAGACTCGTGGCGACTCAGCCGCTTCTTCTTCTTGTGACCCTTTTAGCTTGCGTGTTACTTTCACCATGATATTTGTTTTCACTCCTCTATTGCCTGCTATAATGGATATCATATCTTAGTATACATATACGCTCATGCCATGAGGATAACCTCGACTCCGTGGCACTGAGTGATAGTGAATTACTAATGAAATACCGCGGTATTTCATTAGTAATTCACTATCACTCAGTGCCACGGAGTCGAGGTTATCCTCATGGCATGAGCGTATATGTATACTAAGATATGATGTCCATTATAGCAGGCAATAGAGGAGTGGAAACAAATATTGTGGTGAAAGCAACACGCAAGCTAAAAGGGTCACAAGAAGAAGAAGCGGCCGAGTCGCCACGAGTCTCCACCTTGTCTGTGGCCAATCTCATCTCTGCTTTATTTTTTGGTATTCCATGTATGGTTTCACTTTATGCATTACAAAACAATCCTTTCTTGGGGGCAAAGTTTGTAAAAAGCTAATAGAAATGTTGTTTTGTGAACATAAATGCACATATAAGACAGTAACACCACCTCAAGGTGATTTTCCCAGCAACCTGATGGCAACCTCGTCATCGTCCCTCCAAGCGTTCATGGATGCCATTTCGCGGCAGGAGGTTGCTCTGACGTTGTTAAAGTTTTTTGGATCCAGCTCCTGGCAACCAATGAGCACTTTTAGGCGGGCTACCAACCTCCACCTGCCAACAGCAACGAATCTTTGTGGATGCTATTTTACGAAGGTTGGTATGTGAGCAGGAGGTTGCTATGGAGGTTGTCTGTACCAACATAAACAACAACCAGCTTCTTGGATCCGGCCCCGGATCTCCCACCTATTGGACAGTTGCGGAACTCTCTGGCGCGCAGTTTGAAATTGCGTCTGGCGCTCAGTTTGAAAATACAGTTGGGTCAAATCGCGTATAATCTTAAATTGCCTTATAGTGGACTGACGTAACTACGAGTTTGACGTAACTCGAGACCGACGTAACCCGGGACTTTACTGTATATATATATATATATATATATATATATATATATATATATATATATATATACAGTAAAGTCCCGGGTTACGTCGGTCTCGAGTTACGTCAAACTCATAGTTACGTCAGTCCACTATAAGGCAATTTAAGATTAAAAAAATAAAAAATTTATAAATCGTAAAGTGTGGGATTTATTGTTATTGTTGGTGGTTGCTCGCCACACCGCCCGCCTCACGCTTGAATACAATAACACCCTGCCTCAGTTCCACCACACCGTCGCCCCTGGCAAGAGTGTTATCCTACTTCTGTGTTTACTGACTCAAGTTCTTAGTATCTTGCTCAATAGCACCAAAGAGAAAACTTCTTAGTGACAGCAGTGATGCTAAGAAAAGAAAAACCATTATGCTACAAGAAAAAGAGAACATAATTAAAAGACATGAGAAGGGAGGCAGCAGCTGTGTGTGAGGGAGGGAAGAAGAAAATTGGAAGCCCGTTACCATGACAACGGGGAGGTTGACGACCATGAGGGCTCGCACACCCATCACAACAATAACAACTCCGGAGCCTTCGCCTGGACCACACGACACTCGCAGCTGACTTGCACCGTCTGCGCCTGTCTGCTGATCCCTATTGCCCTTTCCTATTGCATTTCCTGCCCCGCTGCCCACGCTTCTACTCCCACCGCACTGCACTACGCTCCCAGCTGTCCACCCTGGGCCTCACATCATTCGACCTGCCCACCCTTCTGGCGGCCTCAAGCGTCCACCCTTCTCTGCAACCTGCAGTCCTTCGCGTTTGTGGCCCTAATCAACAACAAAAACAAGCTTGTGTTTCATATTCCTACATACTTGTAAATAATATAACAATATAACCTTTAACTTACCTGAATGACCATAAACAATGATTGGTTGAAAACTCCATAATATGGTTTGAAATGTACGGAAACTCGAGTTACGTACAAAATCGACTTACGTCATGTTTCAGGAACGTAACTCTGACGTAAAACGAGACCTTACTGTATATATATATATATATATATATATATATATATATATATATATATATATATATATATATATATATATATATATATATATATATATATATATATATATATATATATATATATATATATATATATATACAGGCAACCCCCGCTTAACGAATGGGTTACGTTCCTAAATAATCGTTCGTTGCGTTAATTTTTGTTAAGCGAACCAATTATAACAAGTTTGACCCCTGACTTGAACTTCCATTGAGAGTAAACAAAGCAAGAGTGCATCATAGTACACTAAAAGGTTTAATGAAGGTAAAAATTATGAAGTTAAGCATTTAAGCAGTTTAATTTAAGACTAAACTCACTTTAACAAAATTTTATCCAGGTAAATTTTTCCAAGTTTGAAAGCTCCACCATATCATGCAAGCCAATAGGCTTTTGAATACACCAGCGCCTCTCGTGGACAACACGCACACCACTCACTCCCCTACCCTTCCCCGATCTTAGTTCAAAACAATAACTGTCCAGCAGCAGCTCATCTTCCCTCACTCATCATGCCACCAAAATGCCCTGCAACCAGTCCTGCAATGTCGTTTAGCATTGCCAAGAAGAAAAGGGAGTCTCTTACTCTCAAAGTGAAGCTGGATATTATTCACAGACACGAAAGAGGCGAGAAAACTAATAGTATTGCTCGCCACCATGGCTTGACTCCATCCAGTCTCTATTATTTTCAAATCAGCAGACTATTAGCCCTTAGAGTACAGGGAGCTGATTTACTTTCCATCTGTTACAGTGGGAAAAAATTACACCTGTCAAAAATGCTAAAAGATTTTTTTTCTTATAAAAAGCATATTTCTCTGTGTTATTCTGAGTACAATGTAGTTTTCAACATGTTATGACCTCTGAGAGCAAAGTTATTGCATATAAAAAAGTTTTCTACGAAGCCCTGGCAGAACCCGCTGCTAAGAAATACCCCCAAGCTCTGATAAGACGGCGTGTGTGCTCCCTCTCTCTCCTTTTGGGCATTTGAATTTGATGTAAAAGTAGGAACTTTTGCACTTTCATGTCATGAAAATGTGAACTCAGATATATGTAATGATGTGCAAAACAGGAAAAGGAAAAGAAACCACACATTACAAGTACAAGTAACTCTTGATTTACATGTGTTTAATATACGCATTTTTGTTAATACACAACCAAAAAAAAATTAAAATCAATCAAATTTGCGCGATCGGTTTGCTTATATGCAATTTGGCCCAACCGCATTTTCAAACTGAGCACCAGACGCAATTTCAAACCGCACGCCAGAGAGTGGACAGTGACGGTGAGTGCTTGTGAGGGGTGAAGACATTGGCGTCCTGCATTTATTTTTTTACTAGTGTTTACTTTTATAATGTGGGGTTATTTTTGATAAGTGGATTTTTGATAAAGTGGTAAAGCTCAGAGGAAGATGGTGACTGACTGTGGTGTGAGTGGTGAAGGCAGTGACGCAGTGAGTGTTGTGTTTACGTAATCTTTGTTTTGTTTTCTCTTATTATTTTTTGCTTTCTCTTATTATTTCTTGCTTTTCCCTTTACTTTAAATACACTTCTAGTATTTAAAATGGTAAATAATAAAAACATGTTAATTTAGCCAAATAAATAGAGTATTTTGTACAAATTTTTTTGGACCACATCCCGCATCCCCCCTATTATCTATTGTTTCTTATGAGAATTACAAGTTTGTTTTACGCGAATTTTGATATACACGATGCCTCTTGGAACACATCTATAATGTAAATCAAGATTTACCTGTATTGTGGATTTCTGTAATAATTGGAATCTGACAACTCTTATTAGCAATGGGATTCACGTGACTTAGCCGACAAGCACAGTCCTGTAGAGGCAACCAGGGGTAACACACACCAATGCATTGCTCGAGGGGAGTACGTGAGGAGGTTTATGAATGTCGCTATGAGGGTTGGTCTATGTCTCCCAGATCACTATCAGAATCACTACTGGAGTCTTCATTTTCTTCTGTCTCAATAAAAAAATCAGTCTTCATTTTCATCACTGTCCTCAATGTTACTACTGAGTAACACTGACATAACATCACTTGGAGTACCGTTTCCTCCCTCCGGGTCACGGGGGTTGCCGCCTCAAAATGGGAAAAGATGACCTATTGAGTGGGAAAAGTTGCCAGATACCTCCACTTGCCCCAGGACCAATAGTGATGGGGAGAGATTCAAACGTTTAGCGCAGAAAAATCATGATTCCCGGAACGATCCCCGCCTCTCCACACGCAACGCTACAATTGTCCCAAAACGATCACCGTACGTTAAGGGTTAAGAAGGCTGGTGAGGCCGTATCTTCCTTGCAAGCTAAAAGAACCACCCAAACTCATGACTCTGCAATGGATGAAATAGAAAACCTTGTGGAAATGTAGCACATAAGTTTTGTATGCGGTACAATGATGCGCCATTTGTTTACATTCCACAGGTTGCCAGCTAGCGTCTTTCCCACTCCACTCTACCTCCCTTCATAAATTTAAGATCATCAACATTATAAAGTTACTTACATACATACATTAGTGTACATTATAATGACTTTGTCTTAAATTAAACTGCTTAAATGTTTAACTTCATAATTTTTATTTTCATTAAACATTTTACTGTACTATGATGCACTCTTGCTTTGTTTACTCTCAATGGAAGTTCAAGTCAGGGGTCAAACTTGTTATAATTGGTTCGCTTAACGAAAATCCTCGCAACAAACAATTTTTTAGGAACGTAACCCGTTTGCTAAGTGGGGGTTGCCTGTATAAGATCCTTTTAAATCCTTCTTCTATATTTTTTAAAGAAAATGTATATGTTTGTTATTCTACAATATAGTGGTGAGATGAAGTTGGCTACCTATGTTATTTGCAGTGATTGATTAATTAAGGGATAGTAATGGCAGACTTGAAATTACTTTACTGGCAACCACCCTGGGAACATTAGAAAAAAAAAAAGACCTAAAATAATTAGACCTAAAAATGTTTGAATTAAAAAAAAATGAAAGCTTAAATAAATAAAGTTGGTCAGGAATTAAGAGGGACTTATGACTGTCTTACTCTCTATGATTCAAGAACCCCTTACTCCAACAGTTTTTTGCAGAAATACTCAATGTTTCAGGAAAATATTATGTATCAATAGTAACTATGAAGCCAATAGGAACTATATGTTCTAGTAACTTGACTACTATTTGTTTGTATAAGTCATAACTGTAAGTCAAAAAGGCAATATTGTAGCAGAGGTGTCTGATATACAAATGTGCAAAGACATATCACACCATTCATCACTTCTTATAGTTAACAGTAAGTGTTTACTGTTCTTATGATGATATATATAGAACTCTGCAACTCTGTAACTTGATTGCATGTGGATCTCACAGAAAACGAACTGCTAATGAAATTCTTTAAATAAATCGTCATGTAATCTCCCATGACTTTTTGGCATGCTCATGATCTAATCCAGTTTCCTTGCATTTCATGTCATGATTGACTATGAAAATCTTTACACTTTATCAGTGAAATATTGTCTCCAATGCCATTCCTCCTGGTGCAGCCATGGGCCAACCAAGTTGGCATAATTGCAAAATGTTGAGATGGGTGAATGTCATGCATATCATTTGTAAAGTAACGTTTTGGGATGACTTCCAAAAAAGGGGAGGAGCTTAGCGGCTTCACTTTTGTAACGTCATAGCCTCTCCACTCATCTTTACTCCAAGTTTACGACCGCCTGCAGCCATCTATTGGATGTTTCTAGAAGTCTGTGAGGTGCACATTGTTTGAATTAATTTGTTGGCCATCTGGACTCAAATTATTAAATCCTTATCTGGACACTGTCCAAATCAACTGAAATCCAGATAAACAAGGTCCAGAGAAACGAGGGTCAAGTGCAATACCTCCTCAAGTCTCTAACTTATCAGACGGAAAATGTCAAAGGCACTTCCTCATTGGAGGATCCTGAGGAATTGGAGCAATATGATAAGTTATACAAGAGGTTATGCGAGGACCTTAATTTAGAAGGCAGAGTGACATGGATTAAAGATTGGTGAAAGATCAAGAATGTTGGACATATGATATAAATATGAGACTTCCTGCATGAGATGGGGGTAACAGACCAGTCCAGGTTAAAGTGTTTTTTCATAGACTTATTCACTTTAAAATCTCCTCCGCACAATGGTGTTGAATGGAACCAAATTACTTCACTGCAAATGTGACTCAACGGAAAAAAAAATAAATAAAAAAAAAATAAATAAATAATAAATAAATAAATAAATAAGTAAATAATAATAATTATTATTATTATTATCAATTGTAATTAAATTAAATTAAATAAAAAAATAATTAGATTTTGCCTTAACAACTGCAAAATTCTCCAAGCTGAATCAGTATCAGAAGAGAGTGGCATCCAGTTTTGGTGTCTCTGGATGCACAGCCAAAACAATGGCCATGCATTCCTCTGAGGTAGCTCTGCCATTCACAGAACAAAAACCTACCTACAATACACCACACTACTGCAAGCTTGGCACACCATTGTTTCTTTGCACCTTGAGCATGAAGAAGTTCATAAGTCACTAAACTCTGACCATAAATTTCTCTCTTTAAAAAAAAAAAATGGTCTGTAAATCCCTTCTATTGCAGGAGACCTAATATGTGATGTAAACATAAGATGAAGACCTTACTTTGCACTTATAAGATCTCTGGCTGGTATCCAAGGTTGGTCAATGACATGCAGGTCACACATTTTTGTTTCTTCAGTTGGATCTTGGTCACAGAAAGTCCTGTTCACATCAACACCAGTGACCGTCTTTTTACAAAGGCTCTCAGCGATTTCCATTGAGAGGAAATACCTTACTCCCGCTACAACCTATACAAATTGATAAAATAATGCATATAAGATATTTCAGTAAATAATCTTGCAGAAATATAAATATCTCACAGTATTGCAGTTTCTTCTTCTTCTATGTATATTACTAGTTCTATTTGTAATTAACAAGAAAGAATGTTTCTATGGCATTGTGGTGAACAAACAAAACATTTCACTATGCCGTAGTGATATCAGTTCATAAGCTTATCATCATTCAAAGAAATCTAATATCATAACAATTACATTTCAATTACTTGAGGAAAAACATTTTGGTGGACAGAATCTCATTTCTATCGAGTCATACCTGACTGTGAGCCTTGATGAGCTGCAGGATGATGTGCAAGTTATCTTCATCTGATGATGTTCTATCATACTCCTTTATAGCAAAATCAGCTACTTCAAGAACAGTGGGATCATTCAGGGGTGTTGGGTGGGGACATCCAGAGCATGAGGCAGCTACAGGCACCACTAATTCTTCCTCCACATTTCTCTATGGTATAAACAGATAAGGAATAAAATGTAATAAAATAAAGAGGTTAATGCAAATATAAGGGAACTATATGAATTTGTTTTATGAAGATAATGATGTTATGTTACAAGTTTTGATTAGCTTTATAAGGTCTACAGATTCTTGCATAGTTTTATCTATAGACCTCAGTCAATACTTGCCTTCCTTTCACAATGTATATCATTATCATCATCTAGAATGGGGACAACCTCAAGACTTGTTATCTGATTTGGGTTATGCAACACAACCACTGAGCAAACATAATGGCCACGTCGCATATCAGGAGGACATTCCCGATTGTCTGTCAGCTGGTCACGAGACCTGAGACAGAGAGTGAATCCATACTCCACATCCACCTGTATCTGTGTTGTGTCTGTCTGCGGGTCAAACTGTAATAAATGAGAAGACCATCACTAAGTATCACTAAGCTGGTGAAGTTTGCTCATGCCTCTGAGTTTCTCTTGCTAATCAGCATCATTGTAAGGACATTAACCTGCTAATCATAATTTAGCACCAAAAAAATATCATTGTTATTAAATGACTCTTAAACAACTACATGACTAATTAATATTCAGTCTCTTAAATTAACAATGAGAAAAGTTTAGACTAATTCATTCTGAATTAGAAGTTAATATATTGTACACACACACATACCTTTATGCTAGTTATATCATAAGTGATCAGTTCACCTCTGAATTTTGATTCAGAACCACGGTCAATATAGTTGAAGGCTTTCACACCAACTTGCTGTTCCTCCACTACATGACTAATTAATATTCAGTCTCTTAAATTAACAATGAGAAAAGTTTAGACTAATTCATTCTGAATTAGAAGTTAATATATTGTACACACGCACATACCTTTATGCTAGTTATATCATATGTGATCAGTTCACCTCTGAATTTTGATTCAGAACCACGGTCAATATAGTTGAAGGCTTCCACACCAACTTGCTGTTCCTCCACTCCCTTGGGGAGTACCAGCACTGTCACTTCTGAAGCAGAGGGCACAGGCAACAACATCTGAGGTCCCCACCTATTGAAGTCATTGTCATCTTCTGCTTCTGCACACCTGATAAAAACATCAAGAATTAATGATAAATATATATAATCATATGACATGAAACATGATCAGGATGTAGCATTCCTACTGTTTACTTATAGTAGTAATCATGGTTATGAGCTTCACACTCTAATTTGTTCTTTTCTATTACAAGACCATGACTGTAATAAAAATGTACTTCTCCATCTCGGAAAATTTGGATGTATACATTCTCATGCATTAACTGCCTGGCCTGGCTGTTATATCTGTTGGCAACCCACACTTGAATGTCACCTCATGGCTAAACAACATATCAAAATGTGTAAGTACATAAAACATTTTACACTTAGAATAACCTGTATTTTTACCTTTGGCAATAAGCAAAAAACTTGTATCACTATGTATTTCTATAATTGTTTAGTCTTTTACAGTAAAAATTCAGATGTGTTAACTGCACTATTGCACACAAGGTCTCAGCAGTCTAATATAATGTTTGTTATACTCACATCAGTCAAGAGCATGGTTGGCAATGAAAAAACCACACCTTATCAAAACCAATCCACCTCTCAAAAAAAAAGAAAAAAAAAATTAGTGTCTTAGTATATACAGATATTCACGTTAATATTATGTAATTTTGAAATAACATGAGGTACAAACCTAGTCATATTTCTTTAAACTACACAAATAATTTAATGTCAAAATGCTTTGCTGGTATGGCAAATATTGAGAATCATGAGAATCCACAAGATGTTTGTTTGGGCTGCCATATTGTCATCACAGCTGATCGCAGCATGTAGGTGCTTCCCCTTCAGGACATTTAGTGATGCATGATACACATCTTCTGGAAGGTCAGCATGTGCCATTTTGCTATTAGTTAGATGCCATTACTATAGCAAGGACGATCCTTTGTTTATTCTAACTGAGAAGTGCAAAAAAGCATTATGTAATAGGATATGTGCTACAGGGACTGCAGGGTGGGTATCCTCTCAGATAGAGCCCTTCCAGGAACAGATCAATCTATTTTATATTGAATCCTATTGGGAAAATGGTTTTGGTTAATATATATATATATATATATATATATATATATATATATATATATATATATATATATATATATATATATATATATATATATATATTCTGTTAAAAGTGGCAAGTTCTGTATTTATTATTTTCTTCAAGGTATTTTCTTTATACCTTAGGATTGTCTTCAATTCTCTTCCAAGAATATTTAATAGAATATGCTTAAGAGAGAATCTCCTGCCCAATTATACTCTTAAAAAAAAAAAAAAAAAAAAAATATATATATATATATATATATATATATATATATATATATATATATATATATATATATATATATATATATATATATATATATATATATATAGTAATACTCCGCTTAACGAACAGGATAAAGGGTGTCAAAGCTGTTCGTAGAGCGAATATTCGTTAAGCGGCCGTAATTTTCCCATAGGAAATAATAGAAATAGGGGGGGGATGCATTCTGGGCTGGTCCCCAACATACCACATGGGTTAGAAAAAAAAAAAATGATATATACGTTTGGCAGCATATTGGGGCACCGGTGTACCACTACTTTTACGATGTCATATGAGTCATTGGAAGTTAGAGGAGCTACATACAAATTCTCTCACATTCTCGCATTTATGTTCACAAAACAACATTTCTATTAGCTTTTTACAAACCTTGTCCCCAAGAAAGGATTGTTTTGTAATGCATAAAGTGAAATCTTACATGGAATACCAAAAAATAAAACAGAGAGGAGATGAGCCACAGACGAAGCAGGAGACTCGTGGCGACTCGGCCGCTTCTTCTTCTTCTTGTGACCCTTTTAGCCTGTGTGTTGTCTTTCCCCATGATATTTGTTTCCACTCCTCTATTGCCTGCTATAATGGATATCATATCTTAGTATTCATATACGCTCATGACATGAGGATAACCTCGACTCCGTGGCAGTGAGTGATAGTGAATTATTAATGAAATACTGTGGTATTTCATTAGTAATTCACTATCACTCAGTGCCACGGAGTCAAGGTTATCCTTGTTGCATGAGCGTATATGATTT
The DNA here is from genome assembly GCF_017591435.1 of Portunus trituberculatus. Taxonomy (NCBI): domain Eukaryota; kingdom Metazoa; phylum Arthropoda; class Malacostraca; order Decapoda; family Portunidae; genus Portunus; species Portunus trituberculatus. Next base: position 1,474,326 of record NC_059300.1, on the reverse strand, counting down.
TTATTTTTTTTATTTTATTTTATTTTTTTATTTTTTTTTACGGCAAGGCCAATAGCGCCTGTAGGCACACTTGAAGAGTGTATGGGAAGCGCTGTTCAGCTTCCGCCCATTAGTGGCGCAGGCAATTTTATTTATAGTGGTACCCATATTAGGGCCCATATCACCGCCCAAGCTCATCTTGAGTGTAACCACCTAGAACCTGGATATCATGGTGATATGTAAGTAACTTTAAATCACTCCACAAATGACAAACTGTTTTAAGGCTGTACGTGGTGGGATTTGAACCTACGCGTGGAAGTCTGCCCGATCCCATGCTCACCACCTTATCCACTATGCCATTATAGCAGGCAATAGAGGAGTGGAAATAAATATCATGGGGAAAGACAACACGCAGGCTAAAAGGGTCACAAGAAGAAGAAGAAGCGGCCGAGTGGTCGCAGTCTCCCACTTTGTCTGTGGCTCATCTCATCTCTGCTTTATTTTTTGGTATTCCATGTAAGATTTCACTTTATGCATTACAAAACAATCCTTTCTTGGGGGCAAGGTTTGTAAAAAGCTAATAGAAATGTTGTTTTGTGAACATAAATGCATATATAAGACAGTAACACCACCTCCAGAGGTGGTGTTCCCAGCAATCTCAGAGCAACCTGATAGCAACCTTGTCACTGTTCCTCCAAGCGTTCATGGATGCCATTTCGCTGCAAGAGGTTGCTCTGACATTGCTAAAGAATCTTGGATCCAGCTCCAGGAGCGCTAGAGACAGAGGCGGGGAGCCTGACAATCACAGCGAAGCTGCCGCGTTCTGTCCCTCACTTGGCAAATTCAAACCCAGAAAATTTGCTAAAACAGATGTGGTTGTACGTTATGCAGACTTTTGGTCTAACTTTATATAGTACGTTAAACCGGAAATTCGTTAAACGAACATTCGTTAGGTGGAGTATTACTGTATATATATTTAGTGGAACCTCTAACAGTATACAGTTTAGTTTGGTGATCATGTTCACTTTATACGATATTCACATTACACAATCCCTTCAGGAACGTATCCCTTGCATAAATTGAAAAATCATTGTGTGTGTGTGTGTGTGTGTGTGTGTATGTGTGTGTATTTACCTAGTTGTATTTACCTAGTTATAGTTTTACAAGGCCTGGGCTTTATGCTCGTGTGGCCCCGTCTCCATACCTACACTTATCCAATTTTTCTTTAAAACTATGCACACTCGTTGCTGACACCACTTCCTCACTCAAACTGTTCCAAGTCTCAACACATCTTTGCGAGAAACTATACTTTTTAACAATCTTTCAGACATCTTCCCTTCCTCAGTTTCTTACTATGCAATCTTGTACTTCTAATGTCATATTCTTCTCTCAGGATTAGTTTCTCATTATCCACTTGATCCATTTCGTTAATCAATTTATAAACTTGTATCAGATCCCGTCTCTCTCTTCTCTGTTCCAGGGTTGATAGATCCATATATCATCCCTTTAAATTCTGGAAACAGTCTTGTAGCCATTTTTTGTAGTCTCTCCAATTTCGTTATGTGTTTCTTTTAAAGGGGGGTCCACACAACTCCTGCATATTCCAATCTGGGTCTTATTTTAGTACTTATCAATTTCTTCATCATTTCTTTGTCCAACTAGTGAAATGCTAATCCAATATTCCTTAGCAAATTATATGTCTCTCTGAAAATTCTTTCAATATGGCTTACCGGTTGATTGTTTTCTTCCAGCGTCACACACAAGTCCTTTTCCTTTTTTACTTTTTCTAGTTCTACTCCATCTCCCATCTTATAGATTCCCACTGGTCGTCGTTCACTTTTTCACATTTACATGACATGGCTTTTGTCCACATTGAATTCCATCTCCCATTTTTTACTCCATTTCGAGATCTTGTTTACAGGGTTCTTTCCCTTGGTTACAGAATTTTTCCCATGACTTTTCCATGACTTCTCCATGCCCAAAATAAAGAATTCAAGGACCTTTTACATGCTCCATGATATGAAAACGACAAGTAAGGAAGAAGGATCATGGGACCATATTATAGGTTATGGGGGTGAATGTTTGATATTCTACCTTGGCACCTTCAACATCACTGGAGCACACAAGCTGTACTAAAACGAGCAAGTTTCTAGTCACAGTACGGATGCGCGAGCAAGAAAATAACAACGGCGTTTTTGATAAGCATGCCTTTTAATTTCCATGACTTTCCTATGACCATGGCCTTTTTTCAGCTTTTTCCATGACTTTTCCAGGTTTTCCATGACCTGATGAACCCTGTGTTTAAGTCTTCCTGCAGTATTTCACAATCCTCTTTTTGTTTTATGACTGCACAGTTTTGCATCGTCCGCAAACAGATTTATGTAGCTGTTCACTCCCTCTGGCATGTCATTTATACATGAGACAAAGTATTGGCGCCAATACTGACCCCTGTGGCACTCCGCTGTCTACTGCTCTCCACTTGGACTTAATATCTTTAACTACTGTCCTTATTTCTCTCCCTCTCAAGTAATTTTCCATCCATCTCAATGTGCTTCCTTTTAAGCCACCCTTCTCCTCTAACTTCCATAGTAATCTTTCATATGGCACTTTATCAAATGCCTTTATTAAATCTAAATAAATACAGTCAATCCATCCCTCTCTCTCTTGTACTTTATCAACTATTCTAGAGTAGAAACTCAATAAATTTGTTACACACGACTGACCTTTTCTAAAACCAATTTGGCTATTTGATAATAATTTGTTGTCTTCAAGAAACTCAATCCATTGTTTCTTTATTACTCTTTCACACATCTTGCATATTACACTAGTTAGTGATACCGGTCTGTAATTTTAAGGTTCTTCCTTCCTTCCGCTCTTATATATGGGAACCACCTCAGCTCTTTTCCATTCTACTGATACTGTTCCATTTTCTATTGAGCATTTTATGATGTTGTATATAGGACTTGCTAGTTCTTCTCTACATTCTTTTAATATTCTGCCTGAGACTTCATCCGGTCCCATTGCCTTCTCATCTAATTCCGTCATCAACTCTTATTTCAAGCTTGGTTTCTTTAATCTCTTTCATATGGACAGTCTCTCTATTACCCTGTGGTCTTTCAAATTTGAATTCCTTAGTAAAGACCTCCTGAAATTTACTATTTAACAGTTCTGCAATACTTTTTGGGTCTTCCACCATCCCATTTTCTCCTTTTAACCTTTCTATTGTTTCTTTTTGCCTTATTTTCCCACTGATGAATCTTTAGAGCAATTTAGGTTGTTCCTTGCATTTTTCAACAATATCCTTTTCATAGTTCCTTTCCTCTTCCTTCTTCACTTTAACATATTCATTTCTCACTGTCTTGAAGTTTTCCTTATTTCCTGCATTTCTATTTTTCCTCCACCTTTTCCATGCTCCATCTCTTTTCTCCTTTGCCCTAGCACACCTTGCATTAAACCAAACTTTCTTTCCTTCTTCTTTAGGTCTATATTTCAGGACATATTCCCTGACTCCTGTTTTGTATATTTCCAAAAATAAGTTATATTTTTCTTGCACCCTCTCAGAGTTTTCCATCTCCTCCCAGTTAGCGTATTTGAAATAGTTCTTGAGGTTCTCAATATCAGCCTTTCTGTAATTTAATTGGTCTCCTTTGTATGATTCGTCTCTACCTTCTTTTCCCTCTTCTATATCCATTTCTAATATTACATGGTCACTCTTTCCCAATGGGCACTTATATCTTATATCATCATTCATTTGTATACCCCTTGTAAAAACCAGGTCCAATCTCGCCGGTTTGTCATTTCCTCTGAAACTTGTGTTTTCTTTTACTTTTTGGTCCATCATATTATCTATCATTAGGTTCAGGAATCTTTCTCCCCAGGCTTCTTCCCCCATACCACTTTCATAATTTTCCCAGTCCACTTTTTTACAGTTGAAATCTCCTACTAATATCACTTTTCTCCTTTCTTTAACGATTCTCGTTAGACTCCTTATTGTGTCATCAATCACGTCTTTATATTCTTGATTGGTCCATGAATTTGTTTTTGGTGGCACATATGTTCCAATGATAGTTAACTCTTTTTTATTAATATGCATCTTAATATACAGTACTTCTGCTTTTCCTTCCCCACATTCCACTTGGTTTATCACTATCTCCTTCCTTAACATTATCATGACTCCTCCTCCTCCTTTACCCCCTCTGTCTCTTCTCCATACATTATACCTATTATCCAAGTTTATTTTGATTGCCTCATTCAATTTTGTTTCAGCCAGGCATACAATATCCAGATTTTCTTTCTTTATGTAATCTCTTAATTCTAATTTACTTGATAAAACCCCGTCTATGTTCGTATACATCATTTTTAGTCTCTTGCCTTTATCATTTTTAGTTAAACTTGTTCCACTTTTTTCTCTTCCTTCTCATTTATATACCATTTCCTTATCCTGTCTCCTAGAATTCTCCAAAACAATGCCTTTTTTTCTTCTTCTGACCTTCCATTATATTTTTCCCTTACTGCTGCTGCCAGTTCATTGTATCTCTTCCTTTCTTCCTCATTTCTATTTTTCTTTATATAGATATCCTTGCAGTCTTCTGTTTCTCTAAGTTTTGTTGTTTTATATAATATTTCTTCTGTTGCTGCTTGTGATTTTAGTATTATTTTAATTGATCTCGTTTTTCCTTCTTGATATGGTCCCATTCTGTTTATTTCTTCTACTTCCTCTTCTAAGTTCTGCCTATCTTTGTCATTTAGATTCTTTAGTAGGTCTTTGACTGATTTCATGTGTGTGTGTGTGTGTGTGTGTGTGTGTGTGTGTGTGTGTGTGTGTGTGTGTGTGTGTGTGTGTGTGTGTGTGTGTGTGTGTGTGTGTGTGTATTTACCTAATTTACCTAATTGTAACATACGGGAAAAGAGCTATGCTCGTGTTGTCCCGTCTCCATATCTATTAATGTCCAGCTTTTTCTTAAAATCATGAATATTCCTTGCGTTGACCACTTCCACGTCTAAACTATTCCATGCTTCTACCCTTCTATGAGGGAAGCTATATTTTTTCACATCTCTCCTATAAGTGGCCATTTTAGTTTTTCCCATGCCCTCTCGACATTCTTTCATTCCACATACACAGATCTTCCCTATCCATTTTTCCATGCCAATCATCACTCTGTATATTGCTATCAGGTCTCCCCTTTCTCTTCTGTTTTCCAGGGTCGGAAGTTGCATTCTTTTCAGTCTGTCTTCATAAGTCAAATCTCTTAAGTCAGGCACCATTTTTGTTGCAGCCCTCTGTACTTTCTCTAGTTTCCTTATGTGTTTCTTTAAGTTCGAGCCCACTGTATTGTTGCATATTCAAGCCTCGGTCTTATCATTGCAGTAATTATTTTCTTCATCATTTCTTCATCTAAATATCGAACGCCACTCTTATGTTCCTCAATAAGTTCAATACTTCTCAATTATTTTGTTTATATGTCTCTCTGGCGATAGGTCATTGGTAATTGTCACCCCAAGGTCTTTTCTTCATGACTGGTTTTATGTCTTCATTTCCTATCTTGTACATACTCCTGATTCTTCTTTCACTCTTGCCAAACTCTATTTTCTTGCATTTTGTCGTGTTGAACTCCATTTGCCATGTACAGCTCCATTTCCATATTCTGTCCAAGTCTTCCTGGAGTAGTTCGCAATCTTTGTCACATCTCACTTTTCTTAACAATTTTGCATCGTCTGCAAATAGGCTCACATAACTGGACACCCCATCCACCATGTCATTTATGTAGACCGCAAACATTACTGGTGCCAACACTGATCCCTGTGGAACTCCACTCTCCACCAAGCCCCATTCTGATGGTCTGTCCTTAATTATTGTTCTCATTTCTCTTCCTACCAAAAGTCTTCCATCCATTTTAGTAAACTGCCATGCACTCCTCCAACCATTTCAAGTTTCCAGATCAGTCTCTGTGGTACCTTATCAAAGGCCTTTTTAAATCCAGATATATTCCATCAGCCCAACCATCTCTTTCCTGTATTACATCTATCACCCTCGAATAGTAACATATCAGGTTTGTCGTGCATGAACGCCCTTTTCTAAAACCAAATTGACACTCACAAAGTATGTCATTTTTCTCCAAGAAGTCTGTCCATCTATTCTTCACCACCCTCTCACACATCTTAGCTACCACACTTGTAAGTGACACTGGTCTATAGTTCAATGGGTCTCTCTTGTTACCTGATTTATAGATTGGGACAATGTTAGCTCTTTTCCAGTCTTGGGGCACTACACCTTCCCTTAATGAGGCATCAATTACTTCACAAACTTTTTCTGCCAGTTGCTCCTGCATTCTCTTAAAATCCATCCTGATACCCCATCAGGTCCCACAGCTTTTCTCACTTCTAAACTCCCATCATATTCTTGATCTCCTCCACAGTTACTTGAAACTCCTTCATAATCCCTTTCTGTTCCATTACCAGTGGTTTGTCAAAAACAGTCTCCTTTGTGAATACCTTCAAAGCATCCATTCATAGCCTCTGCCATTTCCTGGGATCTTCACTGCATACTCCATTTACTTCTAAACTTTCAATACTTTCTCTATTTTGATGTTGTTGTTCACATGTCTGTAAAAAAGCCTTGGTTGGTCTTTACATTTATCAATTATATCCTTTTCTTGTTTCTTTCTTTCTTCTCTTCTAATCAACACATATTCATTTCTTGCTCTTTTGTAACTTTCCCACTGCTTAATCCGTCTTTTCCTTCTCCACCTCTTCCATGCATCCTCTTTTCTTGTTCTAGCCTTTTCACATCTATCGTTAAACCAGTGTGTGTGTGTGTGTGTGTGTGTGTGTGTGTGTGTGTGTGTGTGTGTTTTACCTATTTGTATTTACCTATTTGTGTATTACAGGGCCCGAGCTAAGCTCTCTGTGTCCTGTCTCCTTGTCCATTCCTGTCATATCTCTCTTTCATCTGATTGACACACACCGCATCAACGGCATGACTGCTCAGTTTATTCCACTTATCAATGCTACGATGCGGGAAACTGTATTTTCTCACGTCATTTAGACAGATGTCTTTTGTTAGCTTTTTTCCATGTCCTCAGAGCTGATTACTTGTGGTCACCTTTATCAACTCTGTCGAGTATGTCAATCTTGTTCACCAATTTATACATAGTTATCATGTCTCCTCTTGTTCTTCTCTCTTCTAATGTGGTCAGCCTCAACTTCCTCAGTCTTTTCTCATAGTCTAACTCCCTGAGTCCTGGTACCATCTTTGTTGCCAGCCTCTGTACCCTTCTTTACATTTTTCTCCATATGCGGTGACCAGACACAAGCTGCATATTCTAACTGGGGTCTTATTAAGGTACGTAATATCTTCTTCATCATTCCTTCATCTAGGTAGTGGAATGCAAGGCCAATATTTTGAAGCATGTTATATGTTTTCAAAAAAATCTTGTTAATGTGTTTCTCCGGTGACAAAGTGTTTTGCACAGTTACTCCTAAGTCTTTCTCCTCATTGGTCTCTTTAATTTTCTCATCACCCAGCCTGTAATCCCAGTTTGGTCTGTATCTACTTCTTCCCATTTTCATAACATGGGTCTTGTCTATATTAAATTCCATCTGCCACTCCTTACTCCACTCATATATCTTATCAAGATCTTCCTGTAACTTGTTACAATCTTCCACATTCCTTACTCTCCTCATAATTTTAGTATCGTCCGCAAACATGTTCATGTAACTGTCAATTCCTACTGGTATATCATTAACATAAATCAAAAACATGATGGGACCAAGCACTGACCCTTGTGGAACTCCACTGGTTACCTTCTTCCACTCGGACTTCCTTCCTCTCACCACTGTTCTCATTTCTCTTCCCATTAAGTAGTTTTCCATCCATTTTGCTAGTTTATCATTTACTCCTCCAATCTTCTTTAGTTTCCACATCAGTCTATTGTGTGGTACTTTATCAAAGGCCTTTCTCAAGTCCAGGTAGATAGCATCCACCCATCCCTCTCTATGTTGTAATATGTCAGTCACTCTTGAATAAAAACATAATAAATTGGATACGCACGATCTTCCTTTTCTGAAACCAAACTGTCTTTCGCTCAGAATGTTTTTACTTTCTAGATACTCACTCCACTTAGCTTTAATTACTTCTTCACATACCTTTCACAATATACTAGTCAACGATACTGGTCTATAATTTAGCAGTTCCATTCTATTACCATTCTTATATATGTGTGTGTGTGTGTGTGTGTGTGTGTGTGTGTGTGTGTATTTTCCTATTTGTGTATTACAGGGCCCGAGCTAAGCTCTCTGTGTCCTGTCTCCTTGTCCATTCCTGTCATATCTCTCTTTCATCTGATTGACACACACTGCGTCAACGACATGACTGCTCAGTTTATTCCACTTATCAATGCTACGATGGGGGAAACTGTATTTTCTCACTTCATTTAGACAGATGTCCTTTATTAGCTTTTTTCCAAGTCCTCGGAGATAATTACTTGTGGTCACCTTTATCAACTCTCTATCCAGTATGTCAATCTTGTTCACCAATTTATACATAGTTATCATGTCTCCTCTTGTTCTTCTCTCTTCTAATGTGGTCAGGCCCAGCTTCCTCAGTCTTTCCTCATAGTCTAACTCCCTGAGTCCTGGTACCATCCTTGTTGCCAGCCTCTGTACCCTTTCTACCTTCTTCACATTTTTCTTCATATGGGTGACCAGACACATGCTGCATATTCTAACTGGGGTCTTATTAAGGTACATAATATCTTCTTCATCATTCCTTCATCTAGGTAGTGGAATGCAAGGCCAATATTTTGAAGCATGTTGTATGTTTTCCAAAAAATCTTGTTAATGTGTTTCTCCGGTGACAAAGTGTTTTGCACGGTTACTCCTAAGTCTTTCTCCTCATTGGTCTCTTTAATTTTCTCATCACCCAGCCTGTAATCCCAGTTTGGTCTGTATCTACTTCTTCCCATTTTCATAACATGGGTCTTGTCTATATTAAATTCCATCTGCCACTCTTTACTCCACTCATATATTTTATCAAGATCTTCCTGTAACTTGTTACAATCTTCCACATTCTTTACTCTCCTCATAATTTTAGTATCGTCCGCAAACATGTTCATGTAACTGTCAATTCCTACTGGCATATCATTAACATAAATCAAAAACATGATGGGACCCAGCACTGACCCTTGTGGAACTCCACTGGTTACCTTCTTCCACTCGGACTTCTTTCCTCTCACCACTGTTCTCATTTCTCTTCCCATTAAGTAATTTTCCATCCATTTTGCTAGTTTATCATTTACTCCTCCAGTCATCTTTAGTTTCCACATCAGTCTATTGTGTGGTACTTTATCAAAGGCCTTTCTCAAGTCCAGGTAGATAGCATCCACCCATCCCTCTCTATGTTGTAGTATGTCAGTCACTCTTGAATAAAAACATAATAAATTGGATATACACGATCTTCCTTTTCTGAAACCAAACTGCCTTTCACTCAGAATGTTTTCACTTTCTAGATACTCACTCCACTTAGCTTTAATTACTTCTTCACATACCTTGCACAATATACTAGTCAACGATACTGGTCTATAATTTAGCGGTTCCATTCTACTACCATTCTTATATATAGGCACAATGTCAGCTCTTTTCCACTCTTTCGGGACTAATCCTGTTCGTATGGAGGTTTCCACAATATCAAATATGGGGTTCAACAATTGATCCTTACATTCTTTTAGCAACCTCCCAGATATGCCATCAGGCCCCATTGATTTATTAATATCCAGATTGCTTATAATTTTCCTTACATCTTCCTTAGTAACCATGATGTCCTGCATTTGCTTTATTTCCGTAGGCCTTCCTCCCATAAAATGCTCCTCCTTTGTAAACACTTTGCAAAAGTTGTCGTTCAAAATTTCAGCTATCTCTCCAGCATCTTCATATACTTCTTCCCGTTTTTACCTTTTCTATTGCCTCCCTTTTATTTAGTTTTCCATTTATGAATTTGTAAAACATTTTGGGTCACTATCACAGTTTTCCACCACCCTCTGTTCATATTCCTTCTGTGCTGTTCTCCTTACTTCAACATATCTATTCCTTGCTGTTCTGTAGCCTTCCCTTGATAATACATCACTGCTTTTCTTAAGTTTCTTCCATGCCTTTTCTTTGTTCTTTTTTGCTTCTTCACAATTTCTATTAAACCACTGTTTATTATTTAAAGTCCCCTTCCTGTAATATGGCACAAACTTTTTCACAGCAGAGTTATACAAATCCATAACTTTATCGTACTTGAATTGCATATCTCTTTCCTGGTATACCACGGACCAGTCAATTTCATTAAAGAACTCCCTTATATGGTTATAATTTCCCCTAGTATAATTCAATTTTTCCTCCCTGCGTTCCACAATCTTATTCATGCTTAATTCTGTATCCAGCTCAAAGCTTAGGACATCATGATCGCTTTTCCCCAAGGGACTTTCATGTTCAATTTCCTCTTTTAGAGATATGCCCCTGGTAAATACCAAATCCAACCTTCCTGCAACATCCTGTCCCCTGCACCTTGTTGGTGATCTCACCCACTGTGCCATCAAGTTATTTGTTGCTACCTTTAACAATTCTTCTGCCCACTCACCACCTTTCACGACTTCGTAGTCTTCCCACACTATTTCTTTGCAATTAAAGTCTCCAAATATCATCACTCTATCCTTTCTGTTGAGTTCTTGCTTCACTCTGTCTAGAGTATTTCTCATCACCATTTGGTACTGTTCATATTCCCAAGCACTGGTTCTGGGTGGTATGTATACTGTTATAATATTAATGTCCCTCTTGCCATCTGTTATAAGCATACTTATCACTTCCTCATTTCTCTTACTATAGTTCACCTCCTTCACTATCAGATCTTCCTTAGTAAGAACCATTATACCACCACCTCCTTTATTTTTCTATCATTTCTCCATACTTTGTAGTGTTTTACAACAAACCAGTCTAGCTTTATTTCGTGCCTTAGCTTTGTTTCCACTACACACATTATGTCCGGTTCGTTATTTCTTAGGTAATCCATACATTCTAGCCTCTTAGACAGAAATCCATCTATGTTCGTGTAAGTCACTTTTATTCCATTCCTAGTCTCGTTCTTCCATGTAATGCCTATTCCGTCTGTTTTATCCACCACTTCTTTAGCCTCCCATTTCTCATCCTCCAAAAAAAATTGGTCTTTTCCTCCTCTGTTCTTTCGTCATTCCTCTCCTTCACTTCAGATACTAGCTCCTTCATCTTCATTTTCTCATCTTGTGACATATTTCTTCTTATGTAAATTGTTTTGGTTTCCTCAGAGTCCTTAAGTTTCCAAGCCCTCCTCAACAAGGCCTCCGCTGCCACCTGAGACTTTAATTTCAATTTTAATGGTCTATTCTTGCCTTCCTCAAAAGCTCCCAATCTCACACTTTCTTCTACCTCAGCATATAGGTCCTCTTCTTCCACAGAGATCTTGTTCAGTAAAGACTTAATCTTGTCATTTTCCTTATCCCTCCTGTCCTGCCAGTTCCTGTTAGTTTCCTCCCGCAATCCTATTATGATCACACATTTTTTCTTTTCAGCGAAATCTCTCACCACATACTCATTTTCCTTTAGTGCCTTTACCATTTCCCTCTGCGTAATCCCTTTATTTTCCTCTTCCTGCTTTTTTACTGTGTGTGTGTGTGTGTGTGTGTGTGTGTGTGTGTTGGAGCAATGTCAACATGGCACAAAAAGGAGAGATCTGCATCCATGAATCATAAACAAAAATGAATGGTTGTGAATCTGGTCACTAGTCACAAAGAAATGCTGGTAATAGTGTTAACTACACCCTAGATAGATCATTGGAAAGAAAACAGCATCATGAGAGAGGAAAGTTTCTCACTGTAATCCTCCTCAGTGCACAGCAGAGGAAAAGACACTGCACCACCTTAAGAAAGTTTAGATTACCTCAGAAGCAAATTAATATTTCACTGTTATTTATAACATGCAGTATGCCAGTAGAAGCAGTAATACATTATAACTTTGAGGAAGCATTTCTTTGATCTATTAGTAACGTAGCTCCACAAAAATATGAATTACATTTTATAGAAGTTAATATGTAAAATTTTGATATGTATGTGGAATTTTTGGAAAGCAATTAAGCCAGTTACAACAAGTAATTTCTTCACTCCTCCCCCTAAATTTTGCTTTTGTTTTCTGCACTTTCACACAAACCTTTCAGTATTTTCAATAAAGTTGTAGATAGTATATCATAGGCTTGCCTTCCTTGGGAAGAAAGAAGAAAGCAATAAGATGCTTTGAAATCTTATTCAAAAGAAGAGAATAATGATACAAATAAAAGAATCTTTGAGATAATGGAGGAGAAGCATACCAAATCTTGTAGTTTTCAATGCCTCAAAAACTCAATTCCTCCATCTATCAACTCAACACAACCTTCCAGACAACTATCCCCTCTTCTTCAATGACACTCAACTGTCTCCCTCTTCCACACTGAATATCCTCGGTCTGTCCTTTACTCATAATCTTAACTGGAAACTTAACATCTCATCTGTTGCTAAAACACCTTCTATGAGGTTAGGCATTCTGCAGCATTTCTGCCAGTTTTTCTTACCCTCCCACTGCTTACTCTGTATAAGGGCCTTATCCGCCCCTGTATGGAGTATTCTTCAGATGTTTGCGGGGGTTCCAGTCACACAGTTTTACTAGATAAGGTGGAATCAAAAGCTTTTCGTCTTATCAACTTCCCTCCTCTGACTAACTGTCTTCAGCCTCTTCCTCACCGCCAAAATGTTGCATCTCTTTCTATCTTTTATCGCTTTTTTCATGCTAACTGTTCTACTGATCTTGCTAACTGCATGCCTCCCCTGCTCCTGTGGCCTCGCTGCACAAAGCTTTCTTCTTCCTCTCATCCCTATTCTATCCAACTCTCTAACACAAGAGTTAACCAGTATTCTCAAACATTCATGCCTTTCACTGGTAAACTCTGGAACTCCCTCCCTGCACCTGTATTTCCAACTTCCTACGACTTGTCTTCTTTTAAGAGGGAGGTATCAAGTCATTTGCTCCCCAACTTTGACTGACGCTTTTTCATCTTTGTAGAGAGCCAGCACTCAAGTGGGCCTCTTTAATGTTTTCCTTTTTTTTGCTCTTGGCTGGCCCTCTTTCCTACATTAAAAAAAGAAGAAGAAAAAAAAATATGCAAACCCTAGCTTACTTGATAGTATTCCCTGAAGGGTTAGGGCTAGTTCAGATCTGTAGGGCTGACAATCAAAAGCATAATGCAAATAATTGCAGATCTAGATGCTATGTAATGACTGAACTTATGTCTTCTATAAAATTCAAAATAAAGCAAAGTCAATAATAGGCAGTCTTGAACAGCTATAGAGAATCAAATTCTGAGTTGAAAGAAAGTTCCCTTGTGGCTGCACCACTACTAATTAATTAACCAACAACAATCAATCCATAAGTTAACCAGGTGGTGATTCCAACATTCCAAATTCCTCTTTTATCTTCTTTTTGCATGTCTGTACAGCTTACCATGGGGCATGTCCTTGTGTTTTTCAAATGTCTTGAGTATTTACATTAGTATTTGAAATATATCAGATGGCTATATGGAATGTTTATACTATAGTAAATAATGTATAAAATTAGTGAGCAAACAGAACTATATACAGTCAACTCTCAATTAATGCAAGGGTTACATTCCTGGAGACATCATTCAAAATTGCGTTATTCAAACATAATCTTCACCCCACTCTCCCTTGCTCTTGTCTTCTACCTCATTTACATTCCTCTTTTCCTCTGGCTCCTCTTCTAAGATATTCTTTTTGAAAAAAATTATCTACTTTGGTTTGTCTGATTATTTTTTTCTTCTGATCTAACATGATTCATCACTTTTCATGTCACTGTTACACTTCTGTTTACATTAGGATACTTGGCCTCCAGTAAGTCCAGTCCTTCCCTTTTTGAAGTGAGTGCTTCCTGTAAATCTTTTTTTGTTGAAATTCTCTCCAACTCTGGAGTTTCTAATGCAGACCATGCTTTTGATGCTTCCAACTCTCTTACAATTTGTGTGGGTGCGTGTGACTTCATCAGGTTGAGTTAACCAGCATTAAATTGAATAAATCACATTATTTAATCATATCTCTTTAAATATCACGTCTTGTTAAATCAAAATTGTATTATTCAAACTTGCATTAATCGAGAGTTGACTGTAGCAGTAATAACATGTTAATTATCTCCCCTGTCATTTGAAGCATATAAGCTGAGAAATGCTGCATCTTCAAAATATCGAAAGTGTAAGAACAATTAGATAACTACTGAAAATAGCCAGAATAGCAAAGAAACTTACAAGAAATGAATGAAGCCATGGTGTTTGCCATCAGAATGCACCTTTGATCTTGATGGGCTCCTCCAATCACAATCTCATATCTGTATCTTATCCTATTATTCCAACACTTCCTTAGGATCTTACAAGACAGAAGTGCCTCTGGTATTTTGCCTCAGCTAGTTAGGAGGACCTGAGGAGATGTTATGCTGATCTTCCTTAGAAAGACTATTGCTTCTGTGTCAGATACTCATCTGTGTGCTGAACATAAAACAGAACAGACAGTGTTTGGCATGGAGGTGTACATTCCACACTTCCTTGACCTAAACCTTCCAAACCTTTGTTTAACAAAGCCTGTTCTTGTGCCTTTACATGATAGCTAGGTGGCCCACAAAAGGTACTTGAGCCTTCCATCACCTGAATCTCATGCACTTTATATTTCTAAGGCACTTTATATTTCAGTTCAAAATCATGTCAAGTTTGTTCTCCATCTAACCAAAACTCTCTCATTAAAAGAAAGTGTCAAAATCTTTCGAGATCCAATCCACTCAAGACTCCAGGCACCTAGTCAAAAACATCTCTTGCTTCTTCATCTTTCCCTCCTTTATCTCATCCTGATGGTACAACTTCCATCTCATCTATTTCTAAAGCTGAACTTTTCTCTCAAACCTTTGCTAAAAACTTAATCTTGGATGATTCAGTGCATGTTCTAACCTCTCCTCTGCCCTTTGACTACTTCATGCTACCTATTAATCCTTCACAATGATGTTTTCCATCCATGCCCTCACTTGCCTAAACCCTTGGAAGGCAAATGACCCTGATGTGGTTCCATCTATTATTCTCAGAAACAACAGAGAAAAATTGTTGCTATGGTTGTCACTTCTCTTCTCCTTAATCTATTAACAGTAGTGTTCTCAGGATTATGTCCTGTCGTTCACTCTCTTCCTATTATTCATCAATGATTTAAACAAAACTTCTTGTCTTATTCATCCCTATGCTGAAGATACCACCCTACACTTTTCTATGTCTTTTCATAGATGACCAACTCTTCAGGAAATAAATATATCATGCAGGGAAGCTATTGAATGTCCAGCTTTTGATGTCTCAAAAGTTTATGATTGGGGCAGAGCAAGCTTAGTACTTGTATCATTCAATGCTTCAGAAACACAATTCCTCCCATCTACCAATTCATTGACCTACCAGACAACTAGCCCCTCTTCTTCATTGACACTCACTTGTTCCCCTCTTCTATACTGAACATCTTCAGTCCTTTACCTATAATCTAAACTGGAAACTTCACATCTCATCTCTAGCTAAAACAGCTTCTGTGAATCTAGGTGTTCTGAGTCATCTCCACCAGTTTTTCTCACTCCCTCTGCACAGGACCTTATCCATCCATATATGGAGTATGTTTCATGTGTATGTGGGGTCTTCAATTCATACATCTCTTTTAGACTAGGTGAAGACGTTTCATCTTATCAACTCTCCTATAACTGACTGTCTCTTTCTCATCACCACAATGCTTCTTTTTTCATTCTCTCACCTCTATTCTGTTCATCTCTCTAAAGCAAGTTAACCAGTATTCTCAATCATTCATCACTTTCTCTGATAAACTCTGAACTCCCAGCATGCTTCTGTATTTCCACCTTCCTATGACTTGAGCTGTTTCAAGAGGGAGGTTTCAAGACATATATTCTTATGGTTTGGCTGATGCTTTTGACTATGTGTTAATCCAGTACCTCAATAAGCCTTTTTCTTATTGCAGTTTTGGTTACCCATGCCAGGTTCTTACTAAATTAAAAAGAAAAAAGAATCACTAGTTGAGATGTGGCTTTTGCTAAAAGTAAAGATGAGAATGCTGTTTCATCAAGCAGAAAGCAACCTTTACATACATATAATAATGTAAAGTAGTCAAGCCTGACCCATTAATTTCCTGTACAACACAAATTAGCACAGGCTTTCTTCAACTAGGCCATACTGTATCAACATGATCTAAACAAGTGTCAGTCCTTCAGATAACACTTTACACCTTTTGTTTCATTTTACATTACTTTTAATTGCTTATTTAAACTGATTTATGAATAAATATATGAAACAGAAAAAAATGAAATAAAATAAAATAATGAATCTGCCCCTATGCTCCCCCCACAAAAAAACAAAAACAACAACAGTGAGGTGGATCACAAAAAAAAAATTTCAAACTGTGGTAATGAGGGATGCTAACATTCATTAAGGCATTCATAAAATTAACTGATGTAAGATACATTACATTATCATAAAAAAATAAATTGAAGAATTCACAAATGTACACATGAAAATGCCTCTGTAGCAGATAATTGCCATTGGATGCCATTGGGTTAAATCTTATTGTGACAACATTCAGTACAAATGATATGGTTGGCTACCAATACAACAGGATATAAGAGAGACAAGCTCAATCTTCATAACAGTGGAATCTTTGCTCTCTTCATATTATATGTCCCTCTGTCTCTCAAAAACAGTTAGCAATCACTGTCTGCCCTTAGTGACTTACTTCTATACTGCATTGTCAAATATGCATCAAATACCAATATCTCATCCTGACCTGGACTTTTCCATGATGACTTTAGAGCTGTTGAGCCATGGCCTCTCCCAAAGTGCCACTTCACATACATGATCATCTTCACTATGATCTAGCACACAGTTCTGCAGGCTGGGAATCCCGATTGGGCACTTGGTTTCCCCAACTCGCAGTGTCAAGTAAAGGACTTGGCCAGACACAATCTGTCAAAACAAAAAACTTAGGTTGTAGGCAGCAGCAAACAGTATTAGAAATAACTGAATATTTTAAATTATTAATTAAATCTTTAAGCTGAAATAAAAGAGTTAATGAAGGAATTGGATGAAGGAAAGGCAATGGGACCGGATGAAGTCTCAGGCAGAATACTGAAAGAATGTAGGGAAGAACTAGCATCATAAAATGCTCAATAGAAAATGGAACAGTACAAGTAAAATGGAAAAGAGCTGAGGTGGTTCCCACATATAAGAGCAGAAGAAAGGAAGAACCTTTAAATTACAGACCAGTATCACTAACTAGTGTAATATACAAGATGTGTGAAAGAATAATAAAGAAACAATGGATCGAGTTTGAAGACAACAAATTATTATCAAATAGCCAATTTGGTTATAGAAAAAGACAGTCGTGTGTAACTAATTTACTGAGTTTCTACTCTAGAATAGTTGATAGAGTACAAGAGAGAGAGGGATGGGTTGACTGTATTTATTTGGATTTAAAAAAGGCGTTTGACAAAGTGCCACATGCAAGATTACTGTGGAAGTTAGAGGAGAAGGGTGGCTTAAAAGGAAGCACATTGAGATGGATGGAAAGTTATTTGAGGGGGAGAGAAATAAAGACAGTAGTTAAAGATATGAAGTCCAAGTGGAGAGCAGTGGAAAGCGGAGTGCCACATTAGCACCAATACTTTTCCTCATATATATAAATGACATGCCAGAAGGAGTGAACAGCTACATAAATCTGCTTGCGGATGATACGAAACTGTGCAGAGTTATAAAGCAAAAAGAGGATTGTGAAATATTGCAGGAAGACCTAAATAAGATCTGGGAATGGAGTAAAAAGTGGGAAATGGAATTCAATGTGGACAAAAGCCATGTCATAGAAATGGGAAAGAGTGAAAGACGACCCGTGGGAATCTATAAGATGGGAGATGGAGTAGAATTGGAGAAAGTAAAAAATGAAAAGGATTTGGGAGTGACGATGGAAGAAAACAATCAACCGGTAAGCCATATTGATAAAATTTTCAGAGAGACATATAATTTGCTAAGGAATATTGGAGTAGCATTTCATTACATGGACAAAGAAATGATGAAGAAATTGATAAGTACTATAAAGACCCAGATTGGAATATGCAGGAGTAGTGTGGACCCCTCATAAAAAGAAACACATAAGGAAGTTGGAGAGACTACAAAAAATGGCTACAAGAATGGTTCCAGAATTTAAAGGGATGACATATGAGGAGAGACTAAAGGCTATGGATCTACCAACCATGGAACAGAGAAGGGAGAGAGGGGATCTGATACATACAAGTTTATAAATTGATCAACGGAATGGACCCAGTGGATAATGAGAAACTGATCCTGAGAGAAGAATATGACAATCGAAGCACAAGATCGCATAGTAAAAAGCTGAGAAAGGGAAGATGTCTGAGAGATGTTAAAAAATATAGTTTCCCACAAAGATGTGTTGAGACGTGGAACAGTTTGAGTGAAGAAGTAGTGTCAGCAACGAGTGTGCATAGTTTTACAGAAAAATTGGATAAGTGTACATATGGAGACGGGGCCACATGATCATAAAGCCCAGGCCCTGTAAAACTACAACTAGGTAAATACAACTAGGTAAATACACACACAGATATATATATATATATATATATATATATATATATATATATATATATATATATATATATATATATATATATATATATATATATATATATATATATATATATATATATATATATATATATATATATATATATATATATATATATATATATATATATATATATATATATATATATATATATATATATATATATATAATAAACAGTGGTATCATGAGATATGAAAGCTTCTGTAAATGAAAACTTCATTTTACGAAATGATATGGAAAGATTTTTTCGCTTCATGTTATGAAAAATTACTCAGCATACGAAAGATATGAAACAAAACTCAAAATTCCAGTGCGCAGAAAATGTTCAAATTCGCGCCATAAGATCCT
Organism: Portunus trituberculatus; assembly: GCF_017591435.1. Taxonomy (NCBI): domain Eukaryota; kingdom Metazoa; phylum Arthropoda; class Malacostraca; order Decapoda; family Portunidae; genus Portunus; species Portunus trituberculatus. Next base: position 1,455,238 of record NC_059300.1, on the reverse strand, counting down.
GCTCTCCTATTGGTCAGAATCTTTCCCATCATGCTCAGTACTGTGATCCTGCTCCTGTTTTGTAAAGTTAAGTGTTAATGTTTCCTGCCATTTTCTATATTTTCTGCCATTTGCCCTCCTCCTCTGGTGCCACTTTCGCTTTCGGAAATCGCCTCACTCGAAAGGTAGGGTTCCACATTTTTGTATCATTTGTATCATTTTCGTATTATTATTTTTCATTTACTGTTGCATTATGTTCTATTATCTACTTCATTTACAGGTATTAACGGTTAGGTTAAGTATAATGAATGATTCAAATGTATTTGGCTCTTATTTCATTCTGGTTTTACCCTTATTATAAAATTTAATGTGGTGTTTTCATAGGGCTTGGAATGAATTAGGCGATTTACATGTAAAACACGACTCATTATACAAAAAAATTATGATACGAAAGCCACTCTGGAACTAATTAATTTCGTATCTTGAGGTACCACTGTATATACAGTAATACTCCGCTTAACGAACAGGATAGGGGGTGTCAAAGCTGTTCGTAGAGCAAAAATTCATTAAGCGGACGTAATTTTTCCATAGGAAATAATGGAAATAGGGGGGGATGCGTTCTGGGTTGGTCCCCAACATAGCACATGGGTTAAAAGAAAAAAAATTATATATATGTTTGGCAGCATATTGGGCCACCGGTGTACCACTACTTTTATGATGTCATATGAGTCATTGGAAGTTAGAGGAGCTACGTACAAATTCTCTCACATTCTCGCATTTATGTTCACAAAACAACATTTCTATTAGCCTTTTACAAACCTTGCCCCCAAGAAAGGATTGTTTTGCAATGCATAAAGTGAAATCTTACATGGAATACCAAAAAATAAAGCAGAGATGAGATGAGCCACAGACGAAGGAGACTCTCTGCGACTCGGCCTCTTCTTCATCTTCTTGTGACCCTTTTAGCCTGCGTGTTGTCTTTCCCCATGATATTTATTTCCACTCCTCTATTGCCTGCTATAATGGATATCATATCTTAGTATTCATATACGCTCATGCCATGAGGATAACCTCAACTTCGTGGCACTGAATGATAGTGAATTACTAATGAAATAACGCAGAATTTCATTAGTAATTCACTATCATTCAGTGCCATGGAGTCAAGGTTATCCTCGTGGCATGAGCGTATATAAATACTAAGATATGATATCCATTATAGCAGGCAATAGAGGAGTGGAAACAAATATCATGGGGAAAGACAACATGCAGGCTAAAAGGGTCACAAGAAGAAGAAGCAGCAGCCGAGTCGCCGCGAGTCTCCTGCTTCGTCTGTGGCTCATCTCATCTCTGCTTTATTTTTTGGTATTCCATGTAAGATTTCACTTTATGCATTACAAAACAATCCTTACAAAACAATCCTTTCTTGGGGCTAGGTTTGTAAAAAGCTAATAGAAATGTTGCTTTGTGAACATAAATGATATAAGACAGTAACACCACCTCCAGAGGTGGTGTTCCCAGCAACCTCAGAGCAACCTGAAAGCAACCTTGTCACCGTCCCTCCAAGCGTTCATGGATGCTATTTCCCTGCAAGAGGTTGCTCTGACGTTGTTAAAGAATCTTGGATCCAGCTCCAGGAGCCAGCCAATTACAACGAAACTACCGCGTTCGGTCCCTCACCCAGCAAATTCAAACCCAGAAAATTTGCTAAAACAGATGTGGTTGTATGTTATGCGGATTTTTGGTCTAACTTTATATATATATATATATATATATATATATATATATATATATATATATATATATATATATATATATATATATATATATAAAACCTTCCTTTCAAACCACTTATGTGTTCCAATGACGATAATAATCTTTTGTAGGATACTACTTTATAAAATTCCTTCTTTAAATCCAAATATACAGTTTGCCTATTCATTAATTTCCTGGAGAATGTTAACTACTGTTACACAGAGATTCAATACTGGTATGTTTCTTGAAAAAAAAAAATTATCATTTGTGAATCTAAACTAACATTTAGTAGAAAAATCCTTTGAAAATTGCAGCCCCCTATCTTTCAATATGTTTCACAAATATTCAAAATAATACTTGCTGTTATCACTATAACAGGTCTATAACAGGTTCTACCGTATTGCCTCCTTTGTACACTGGCATCACATTACAAAAATGCTTAAGTCGATATACAAGGTGATGAACTGGGAAGAAGATTAATTTATAATCAGAAGAAACAATTACATTGTTTTCTATTAATAATGACATTGAAAGAATAAAGATAACAATAGTAAGGTTTAAGATATGAATGCCATGAAAACATATTTTGAAAAAAAATAATAAATAAATAAATAAATAAATAAATAAAAAAAATAATTTACGTAAACTGTAAATGCAGATATTCAATAACAATACTTTTCAGAATTCAGTTTTTTAAAGTAGTAAAAAAAAATCACAATTAACAAACAAAGGCAATTTTAATAAACAAGCTTGAAAAGTATAATGTTATTTTCTTTTCAATCTACATACCATAGCTAAATAAGATAATCCCACAAAATATATGCATACATGAATAATTTCTTATTATATCCTTTTCTGCTGCTCTAGGAAAGAAAGAAAAGAATATTAGACTAAGTAAACCTTATCAGAGAAGAAATTATTGTGTGCAAATTTTCCATAAACATACAAAACCATGACAACAATGGCACTCATACTAACCCACAATGGCTTTCCTGCAGTTATGAGCAAACTGTAAAGCGATTATTCCTAATCGTCAAACACGTATGATTAAAAAAATATTCTTCTTACATTTGTTTCTTCACACATCAACCATAAAGCCCAGACCCTGTAAAACTACAACTAGGTAAAATACACACACAACTAGGTAAAAATACATCACTTTCTGTGTTGTTATTTATGTACAGTAAGTCCTCTTTATACGGTACTTCATTATCTGGTAAATTCACAGTTACGGTGTTTGGTAATTACTATCCTCGATTCTATTTACGGTAAGAACCTTTCACAGATACGGTATCCGCTCGTGTTTTGTTTACACCGTACCGTAACGCCACCACGCCGCATAGCCACAACAATCAGTCTCTTCCCGCGTTTCCCACTGAACACAAGTGAAATCCTTACAGCGTGTTTTTTGTGGATATTATGAGTAAGTGCTGAAATCCCTACTGTCCCTTAGCCTCGGGAGGGACATCACCTGATAGAATACGTGGCAAATGAGTGGCAAATGAAAGGTAAATAAAAACATTTTATTTCTTTTGTGCAGTACTTTACATTTTTTTATATGACTATTTTCATGTATTTTCATATCTGTAGGGGTGACTTTCGACGTGCTGGAACACATCTATTATTACATGTTTTAATGAGTTTGGTATACGGTAATTTCAATTTGCGGTAAAGTTTTCAGGAACGCACATGTACCGTATAACGAGAATTTACTGTACAAAGTTTTCTTTCATGCTGAGATCCAGTATATACACTTCCTTTCCTTTAACTTTCTTTTAATGAGGACAAAAATTTCATAAAAAGATTATGTAACATGGAAAACATATACAGTTTAGATAAAATGTCATAAGATAAAAGTTCCCTCAAAATAGTTTTAATGTGGCATTTACAGTTTCTCTCATTGTTCTCTTACTAAGAAAAGGAAAACTGGCTGATGATACTGAATTTAACTTCTTCAGTACCATGACACGTTTTCATATTTATTTTCCTTATTATTTGGTGATTCTATACAGCTTCAGTAACTTATGTAGGGATTGAAATTGTGAAGACAGTGGCCATTAATCTTCTGACCTCCATAGACCCTTCCTAATGTTAATACAATAGTCTAATCGTAACTAAAACTCAAGGTAAAATTGTGTCCTAGTACTGAAGGGGTTATGGATATATGGATAAAAAGAGATATGAACCTGGAAGAAAGGGAGAAGGAGAAAATGCTAAGAAATAGAGCTAAAGAAAAAAACAAGAAAAGGATGGAGATCGAGAACAAGCACTTCTACTGGATGGTTCTAGATACGAGACTAAAGAAGTGGTATTTTCGGAGAAAGGAGGAGGTCATGGAAGAGGCAAGAAATTAAGAGTGACTTGTACTAATATAGATGGGTTGTTATCCAGTGTGTTGGAGGTTAGAGGTTATTTGAAAGAAAAAAGGCCAGATGTAATGTGCATAGTAGAAACAAAATTAAAAGAGGAGATCCATGTTAGCTTTAAAGAAGAGATATAATAGCTGGAGATGAGACAAGAAGAGAAAAGGGGGAGAAGGAGTGCTAATAATGGTTCGTGATTATATATGTGTTGAGAAAGTGCAACGTGGTGATGGCATGGTGGAAGTAATGGGAGTAACAATCAAAACAGAAGAATTGTAAAAGAGGAAAATCATAGTTATGTATGAGCCACCTAAGACAAATACATGGGAAACCAAGGAACATAAGGATATGCAAAGAGAGATGATTAAGTACTTAGATAAGATAATAAGAATAGATGGAAGAATGCTATTAGTAGCAGACATTAACTGTAAAAGAGTAAACTTGAGAGAGATAAAAGTAATGCTGGACAATAAAGTGAGGAGGTGTTACAGTTGACTGATACATACACTTTATTAGTGGGTGGAAGAATCAACACGGTACAGGGGGGAAGAACCATTGTTGCTTGACCTAGTATTCACAAAGAAGCCAGAGACCCCTCCCAGCATACAATACCTTAGTGTCCAATTATGAATGGAAGGACAATACAGGGGAAACATGAAATATTCCTACAGAAATGCAACAACGGAGTGAAGAAATATATACCTATCTATAGAGTAAAGAAAAGTATATACACCTGTACAATGCCAGATGCATAGAAGCTAAAAATGCAAAAGATAAAGCTTGGAAGAAACTCAAAAAGCAGAGAAATGAAAACAACAGACAACAGTATAAGGATGGGAGAAATGAATCTATTAGAGTAAGGAGAGAGGAAAAAAGAAACTTTGAGGAAGATGTGGGGGCAAAAAAGTGAAGATGAAGCCAAGCTTTTCTACAGATTTATAAATGGTAAGATGAAGAATAAGGAAACAATAGAAAAAATAATTAAAGAAGGGAAGACATACCAAATAGTAAAGAAAATGAGTGAAATAATGAATGAGAGCTTCAAAACTGTGTTCACTGAAGAAGAGGAAATTGCAGAAGCAAATAGGACATTGCATTGCCAAGGATTGCAGGAAATCATACTGCACAAAGAAGATATTTGAAGACTACTAGATAATTTGTATATCAGAAAAGCATTGGGACCGGATGGTGTATCAGGCAGAGCACTAAAAGAATGTAAAGAGCAGCTGTTAGATCCAATTTGGGAAATGGTTACATTACAAGAAGAGTGAGTATCACTAGAATGGAAGAGAGCCAACATAATCCCAATATTTAAAGAAGGAAAATCAACTGAGCCATTAAATTACAGACCAACAAATGTTGAGGGGAAGATATGTGAAATTGTTATCAAAGAAAAATGGTTAAGTATCTGGAAGAACACGTTATATCGAACAGACAATGTAATTTTTAATGCTAAAATTAATTTCTTCACTTACCTGTTTTTCATACAAAAAACTAGCAGTTCCACTGTCTCACTTACTTTCGTCCGCCGAGATTACAAATATTTCCGCCTGGCGCTACGCCTGCCAGCGCGGTGCCCGGCGCTGCCGATGGGATCGGCTGCGCTGCCCCTCAGTTAATTTTCATAAGCATTGAAACAGACTGGGGGAGGAAGGGAGGGCACCTGTTTTTTGTATGAAAAACAGGTAAGTGAAGAAATTAATTTTAGCATTAAAAATTACATTTCTATCACAGACACCTGTTTTTCATACAAAAAACTAGCAGACTCCAACATTTAAGGAGGTGGGAGTCAACAGGATGAGGCAGATGTAAAGGGTGAAATAACTGTCCATTGTGGAGACACTAACCCATGGTAGAGGTTGACGTGGAGAAGAGGGTGCTGGAGAATGCAACCAGGTGCATGGGAGCACTTCTTGACCCATGTGCCACAAAAATTAGAGCCCTAGGTGACCAGTGGTGAGTGTCCTAGGAGCATGCATATGCCTATGACTGGAGGAGGGAGCTGAGGAGAGAGCCCCATCCCGGCTACTGACCCTCTACCCCCTGGCTGAAGGTGACAGGACTGTACAAACAAGCCGCCAAGAAGAGCAACCTTGAGCGGACTTCCAAGGTCTGTGCATGGCCAGGCGAAGGAATTAGTCAACCACATGTCCAGCAGCGACCAATGGACCCAAGATGAAGATATTCCCCTCCTGTCTTACTATTTCCCGGAGATAACGGTCAGCGAAGACCGAAGGCGTCCTCCAGCAGGCCACTCTCAAGATAGTGGGAACAGAGCAGTTCTTCCACATGAGCATAGAGGTAGCAATGCCACGGATGTCGTGGGCACGGACCTTAAGCTCACAGCAGGAAGTCAGGGAAAGAAGTGTGGGCCGATTTGATGGTATCCCGTAGGAAGAAGGAAATTGCTGCTTTGGACATAGGTCTGGAAGGACACTTAATAGCAAGAAAGAGGTTGCGGGGTCTTGTAGGCGAAGCCATCCTGTGCAGGTAGTGACGAAGTGCGCGAACGGGACATAGGAGTCTCTCCACATCCTCAGAACCCATGACGGTGGCAAGGCTCTTAATATGAAACTCCCGAGGAGTACTGTGGGCGTCCGTATCCATCTTGGCAATAAATTCAGGAAGATAAGAGACCAGCAGATCCTGTCCCTGCCAGCTCGTCTTGTGAGAGAGTGCTTGGATCTCTTCTATCCTCTGTGCTGTAGTAAGAGCAAGCAGAAAAAGATACTTTCTAGTCAGGTCTCTGGTAGACGAGAGCCGCAGAGGTTTAAAGGGAGCCTTGGTTAGGAAGCGAAGAACGACATCCAAGTTCCAGGAAGGCCAAAGATTCCTGCTAGGCCTCTGTGGCTGGGAAGAGCAGGCTCTGATAATAAGCCTCAGCACCTGGTCGTTGTTGAGGTCCACCCCCTCTGATTGCCAGGACGCTGTTAAGCATGGCCTTGTAGCCCTTGATAGCAGAGGTGGAAAGATGACAATCCTAACGCAAATAAACAAGAAAATCTGCAACTTTCTGGACCGTGGGGTTAGAAACAGTATGCCCGTTGTCCTTGCACCATTTCCTGTACCTCTTCCACTTGTGCTGATAGTTTAAAGAAGTAGAGGACCTCTTATCATGTGCCAAGAACTCCGCCACCTTAGAGGAGAAGCCTCTGTATCTCACGTATCGCTTGACAGTCTCCACCCTGTTAGCTGAAGCCCGTGGAGACCACGGTGGAACCTGTGGGATTGGGGCTAAGTTAAGAGGTCCTGCCGAAGCGGAAGGCGTCAGGGTGGCTCTCGTGACACCTCCAACAGGTCTGAAAACCACTCTCTCTGGGGCCAGAACGGCGCAATCAAGATGAGCCTGGTGTTGCTGGAAGCCCGAAGTTTGTTGAGCACTTTCCTGATGAGAGGAAAAGGAGGGAAGGCATACAGATTTTGGTTGTCCCAATTGTAAAGAAAAGCATCCGTGGCAATTGCTTTGGGATCCTGAAATGGAGAGACAAAGTTTGGGATCCTGTAGTTGAGACATGTGGTGAAGAGATCGACAGTCAGGTAGCCCCATACCCGCCACAATTGACGGCACACGTCCATGTGGATAGAATCTGGTGTCGCCTGCCGAGGTAGTCGGCAACCACGTTGTCAGAGCCCCGTACAAACTGAGTCAAAATTCCCACCGAATGAGCCTCTGCCCAGTCTAAGATCTCCCAAGCCTCGTTGTTGAGGAGAGTGGAGTGGGTACCCCCCTCCTTGCTCAGGTACGCGAGCGCCGTGGTGTTGTCAGAGAAAACAGCAACAACAGAATTCCGCAGCATGTCCACAAAGTGTTGGAACCCCAGGCAAATCACCCTGAGTTCCAGAACATTGATATGAAGGGACTTCTCTTGGGTGTCCCAGAGGCCACTCACAGAATCCTGAAGGAAAGAAGCCCCCTACCCTTCGTTTGAGGCATCCGTAAAGAGAAAGATGTCCGGAATAGCCAGATGGAGGGATTGACCCTGTGCCAAGTTCTGGTCCTCCAGCCACCACTCCAGGTCCCGACGACTGTTGAGGTCCCAGTGTACAGGAAGGTCATCCGCCATCGTCTGTCTGTCCCACTGCAGGTTCAGCTGAATCTGAACAAGGCGCATTCTCCTCCTTGATCCTGGCACTAGATGAATGAGGGAGGACAAGTGCCCGAGAAGTCGTAACCAGTCCTTTGCAGGTGGGGATGGACAACTGAGGAAGGAACGAATTGTATTCAGTAGGTTGTGTATCCTCCCCTGCGTCGGGAAAACCCTCAAAGGAGGAGAGCGAATCAGCATCCCGAGGAAGGTCTTCTCCTGCTCTGGAGTTAAAGAGGACTTCTCCCAATTTATGCGAATCCCCAGAACTGAACAGATGCCGATGAGACAAGTGGTGGCTCTTCGAGCCTCGTCTGCAGACGAAGTTAGGACTAACTAATCGTCCAGATATCAGCGGATGCAGAAGCCCTGACGATGGAACTCCGCTGAGACAGGGGCCATGACACGAGTGAAGACTAGTGGGGCAGTGCAGAGGCCGAAGCAAAGGACTCGAAATTGTAAGTGGCAGTCCTCCCAGGAAAAGTGCTGGAAACACCAGCTGTCTGGATGGACAGGCACCTGGAGATAGGCGTCCTTCAGATAGAGAGACACCATCCAGTCGTTCTGTCGTATTGCAGACATGACAGTTCTGACCGTCTCCATCTTGAACTTGGTGGTGACGACGTACTTGTTTAGGATGGAGAGGTCGATGATGGGTCTGATGAGCATGTCAGGTCGTGCCAAAGAAGAGACACATCAGCCAAAACAGAGGCAACATGACCACTGTGGAGACTTGTACGAGCAGGACAGAGGGTTTGTTGGGCCGTAGGGAGGTCGTCAGACACTTGGCCCCTGTTGGCTGAACGGACAGAGGAGGCAGCCCGTGGGTAAGGCGTGAGCATGCCATCCTGTGGGCGGAGAGACAAGGCAAGAGGGCAAGTGTCTCTCCCGGCCGGGCCTTCACCCAAGGCCACAGGGGGGGAAGGGGGACCAGGCCTACCGCACCAGCCCACCCCCACCAACCAGTCCCGAGAAGGGGGGTAGCCCGACACCACTGAGGTGGGGCGGGACTTCTGATCCTCTGAGCGTCATCCTTAGGTGGACGTGAACGCTTAAGAGGCACCTCTAGTCCTCGGACAGCCCCCCATGGCCCCCTGACTCAGTGTGACTGCACACACCTTTTTGTGTCAGGACTCTAGGGGGGCGGGACACTGAACTGCATCAGGTCCGGGTCCGAATATGAGGGCACAGCTGGAAGAGAGGGGTCAGTAGCGGGGGCACAGAACCACGCAAATCTCCAATCTGAGAAGCAACAAGAGAGTTGACAGAAGCAAGCACCTCCTCCTGCCAAGACTTCAGAAACAAAGAGAGGTCAATAGCAACAGGAGGCTTAGTGCCCTGCTGAGAACCCAAATCCCCAGCTATTAGCTCATCCTGGGACAAAACACCAACGTCCTGAAACGAAATCTCCAAGCCACCATGAACGTCAGACAAAACAGAGGCAGCCGGTGAAACCCTTGTCCCCTGAATAGAAGGAGGTGCTTTAACAGACTGCAATGTGCCTACATCACAGGAAACATTACAAAAGGGGGCAACAGAACTATGTGAATGTTTTGCCTTGGCACATTTCCTGCGCCTCAAACCTCACTGGTACTTATACGCGGCAAGGACTTTATCACTGCTCCAAGTAGAACACTCATCACACCTCTTACCTGGGCTGCAGATATCCCTGCAATTAACACAAACAAAATGAGGGTCCTGGAGGAAACTGCCCAAGACTCTGGTGCAGTCTGGTCTCGTGCAAACCCTTCTAGAAGGCTTACACGATGACTGAGAGCCGGAAGAACCAGGCGTGGAGGCAGCCCCATCCATCAGCAAACTACTCTCCCGAGTAGCAGCAGGCTGCTCTGGACGAGAAGGCTGCCCATTAAGGTCCTCCGCCATGAAAACACGAAGAGAAACTGGCAGAGAAAGCACTTGAAAAGTTCAAGAAGCGAAACAGGGATGAAAGCGCAACGCGTGTGAACACGATGTGCGCCAAAAATTAACTGAGGGCCCGAGGCAGCACAGCCAATCCCATTGGCAGCACCAGGCACCACGCTGGCAGGCGTAGCGCCAGGCGGAAATAATTGTAATCTCGGCGGATGAAAGTAAGTAAGACAGTGAAACTGCTAGTTTTTTGTATGAAAAACAGGTGTCTGTGATAGAAATTTGGGTTCTTGAAGGACAGTCATGTGTGTGTCAAACTTATTAAGTTTCTACTCAAGAGTAAAAGAAGGACTGGAGAGCAGAGATACATGGGTGGACATGGTATACCGGGAAATAAAAAAAAAGGCTATTGATAAAGTCCCTCATGGTAGACTACTTTGGAAGTTAGAGAGCATAGGAGGACTGAAAGGAACTTTTGTTAGATTGGATAAGGGATTACTTGAAGGACAGAGAGATGAGAACTGTGAATGGAGATACATACGAGTACCCATCTTGGGGTAAAGTAACAAATGAAGTGCCACAAGGCTAAGTGTTAGCCTCAGTTATGTTTCAGGTACAGGCAACCCCCACTTAACAAACAGGTTACGTTCCTAAAAAAACATTTGTTGCGCAAATTTTCTTTAAGTGAACCAATTATAACAAGTTTAACCCCTGACTTGAACTTCCATTGAGAGTGAACAAAGTGAGAGTGCATTCTAGTACAGTGAAAGGTTTAATGAAAGTAAAAATTATGAAAAACATTTAGGCAGCTTAATTTAAGTCATTATAATGTACACTAATGTATGTATGTAACTTTATAATGTTGATGATCTTAAATTTATGAAGGGAGGGAGAGTGGAGCAAGAAAAACACTAGCTGGCAACCTGTGGAATGTAAACAAAGGATGCATCATTATACCGCATACAAAACTTATGTACCACATTTCCACAAGGCTTTCCATTTTATCTATTGCAGAGTCACAAGTTCAGGTGGTTCTTTTAGCTTGCAAGGAAGATATGATCTCACCAGCCTTCTTAATAGAGTCTGCTGACTTGAAAATAGTAGAGACAGATTTAGTGAAGCCATGGTGGCAAGTAATGCTATTAGTTTTCTCGCCTCTCTCGTGTCTGTGAATAATATCCAGCTTCACTTCGAGAGTAAGAGACTTCCTGGTCTTCTTAGCAATGCTGGGTGACATTGCAGGGCGTTTTGGTGGCATATTGAGTGAGGGAAGACGAGCTGCTGCTGACACTGTTATTGTTATGAACTAGGGGGAGTCAGTGGTGTGCACTTTGCCACGAGAGGCACTGGTGTATTAAAAAGCCTGTCAGCTTGCGTGATATGGCGGGGCTTTCAAACTTGGAAAAAATTACCTGGATAAAATTTCGTTAAAGCGAGTTTGGTGTTCGTTAAACGAGCAGATGGTAGTAAAAGGAAACATTTGTTGTAGCGAAATTTCGTTCTGTGAACGTTCGTTAAGCGAGGATTGCCTGTATATGTAAATGACATACAAAATGGGTTAATCAGTTATATTAATATCTTTGCTGATGATGCAAAATTGCTAAGAGTAATGAAAACCCGAGAGGACTGTTTGCTGCTGCAGGAAGATCTACACCAAATCTATGAGTGGAGTAAGAATTGAAAATTAGAGTTCAATGCCAAGAAATGCCACATAATGGAATTGGGAAAGAAGACTGGTATGGAACTACCTGATGGGAGAGGAACAAATAATGAAGACTAAAGAGGAAAAAGATCTGGGAGTGATTATACAAGAAAATCTGAACTCTAAAAAACACATAAGTAAGGTATTTGGATTAGCATACAAAATGTTGACTAATATTAGAGTGGCATTTCAATTCATGGACAAAGATATGATGAAAAAGATTATTACGAGCATGGTACATCCAAAGCTGGAATATGCAGCAGTGATGTGGTCAAAACACTCTAAAAAAAAGATATAAGAAGATTAGAACAAATCCAGAAGATAGCTACAAAGGTGTGCCAGAACTAAACGAACTGACATAAGAAGAAAGGCTGAAGGAAATGGGACTGACAACCTTATAAGACAGAAGAGAACGAGGAGACCTAACAACAATGTATAAGATAGTAAATGGCATTGAAAAAATAGACAAGGAAGACCTGGTGCTGGTGACAAAAGAAGCTAGAAGAACAAGAGGACATGTAAACAAGATTAGGATGAGGCAATGAGTGAAGGATATTGGAAAACAGTTTTCAACATAGAATGGCAGAAAAGTGGAATGTATTGAGCAATGAAGTTGCTACAGCATATAATGTGCATGACTTTAAAGAAAATTGGATAAATGGAGATATGGAGACAGGACACTATGAGCACCACTCAAACCCTGTACAATACAGCTAGGTAAATACAACTATTTAAATACACACACACACACACACACACACACACACACACACACATAGACTAAAGGACTAAAGGGAGGACTTCTGAAATGGATGGCTGACTTTCTTAAAGACAGAGAAATGAGAACAATAATAAGAGTTAAAAATCAACCAGGAAGAGAGTCTTAAGTGGAGTTCTGCAGGGGTCAGTATTAGCACCAATAATGTTTGTGGTATATGTGAATGATATACCCAAAAATATAGACACTTACATCACTTTTTTTTTTTTTTTTTTTTTTTTACAGCCTAGAGGGCCTGTAGGTATACTTGAAGAGTATGGGGAGTGCTGTTCAGCTTCCACCCATTAGTGGCACAGGCAGTTTCATTTATAGTGGTAGCCATATTAGGGCCCATATCACCACCCAAGCACATCTTTGGTGTAACCACTTAGAACCTGAGTATTATGGTGACATATAGATAATTTGAAACCACTCGACAAATGACATAGTATCAAGGCAGTACGTGGTGGGATTTGAACCTACGCGATGAACGTCTGCTCAATCCAATGCTCACCACCTTATCCACTATGCCATTATCTCCCAGATAATGCCAGTTAATGAGGAGGATGAACAGAAAAGAAGATTGTGAGACACAACAACAAGACTTGGATAAAATGGAGGAATGGTCACTCACATGGGAAATGGAATTTAATACAAAAAGTGCAGCATATTAGAATTTGGAATGAGTAAAAGAAGGCTGAAGGGAGTTTACTCAATGGGGAATGAAGATATTAAGAAGAAGTCCGAAGAAAAAGACCTAGGAGTAACCATTGTGGATAACTTGTCACCAGAAAAGCACATAAATAGAATTACAGGAAATGCCTATGAACTTTTGAGAAATATAAGGATGGCATTCACTTACATTAATAAAGATATTATAAAAAGAACTGTTAATGACTCTAATATGACCAAAATTTGAATATGTATATAGGTAGCTATAGTATGGTCACCGAACAAAAAGAAACACATAAACAAACTAGAGAGAATACAGAGTGCAGCAACAATGCTTTCCCCCTAGTTTAAGTGAACGGTTATATGAAGAAAGACTACAAATACTAGGTCTTACAACTTTATAACAGAGAAGGGAAAGAGGAGATCTAATAGCAGTGTATTGAGCAATGAATGGACTGGAAAAATTATATAGAGAAGACTTATTAATCTGGGACAATAATGACACAAGAGGGCATGGAAAGAAATTAGGAAAAGACAACTGCAGGAGAGATATCAAGAAGTTCAGCTTTCCAAAAAGATGTGTAGAGGTGTGGAATGGTTTAGATAAGAGAGTTGTTGAAGCCAAGACAATCAATAATTTCAAAGAAATGTTGGATTTGCATAGATATGGAGATAGGACAGCACAAGCATAGCTCTTTTCCTGTATGTTACAACTAGGTAAACAACTAGGTAAATACACACACACACACACACACACACACACACACACACACACACACACACACACACACTATCATATACTGATTATTACTATTTAAAATCTTATCACAGCACAATACAAGTTTGTGAAAAAAACATTAATTACCAAATAGCCCACACCAAAGAACTTATTTCAGATCAAGGCACCTACCCACACTCTCATCAGGGGACAGATGATTCCTAAGGGCAAGAGAAAAGGGCAAAAGGCAACTGTTGAGGTGGAAATGTCAAAGAGGCAGAAGTGACCACAAAGAAATGCATGAAGGCCATTTTAGTAAAGAGCAAGGTCACATTACATCAGTGAGGAAGTTTTCGTAATGTTAAAGTTCAGTCTTATGTAGCTACGATTATGAGTAGAAACTCACCTGGCCTAATTGTTTATGTAATATGCACATGTTACCACTATCTTCACACTAAAAAATTATGTAAAAAAAATAAAAGGGCTAGAGATGCAGTTATTCTTAATCAATGTCAGCAACATTAATAGGAAAAAAAATCAATATAAGCAAACACATTCAACTGAATAAAGAATAAATGAATAAATAAAAAATACAAAAGGTACAACTGTCTTAGGTAGACTTGTTTCCAAAGCTGTCAATACAGTTCACCAGACAGATAATTGTTCCTAGAGTACAATGAATGACATATCTTATGGCAATTCAATCTGATTACAGTCATGGGATGTAACAAGTTAATAAAGACACATTTTGTTAAGCTTCGAATATGAAAAATAAGTTCCCAAAATGGTTATTAAGACCCATACACAAGATTATTCTGAAGTTTCAGTTCAACATATGACAGTTTCATTTCTCTCATACAGTTCATAATACATGATGAGAGAGAGAGAGAGAGAGAGAGAGAGAGAGAGAGAGAGAGAGAGAGAGAGAGAGAGAGAGAGAGAGAGAGAGAGAGAGAGAGAGAGAGAATAAAGAGTTGATGGCAGTTATTATGCCTGCTTTTCCTCTTTGGTGTCTGTGTACTCAAATTCAGATAGCATTCTGCCAGCCTGGTACAAGTGAAAACAGCACTGCATGAGCCTTAGGTGTACATCAATGTAGAGCAAGTGTTATAAAAACATAACACATTTTTAATACCTTGTTCATCCTGTCATTAATTCCCTAATCATAATTTTTCCTGCACACACTAGATAATGACTTTGCCAACCATACATTCACTAACCTAAAAACTCAGATGCTTGAGAAACAAAATTCTTTTTAAATAATCATTCCTTCCTGTATTTGTGAGTTAAGAGTTGAGATATGGGTTATGTATATATATACTGTATAAATATATATATATACTGTATATATATATATATATATATATATATATATATATATATATATATATATATATATATATATATATATATATATATATATATATATATATATATATATATATATATATATATATATATATATATATATATATATATATATATATATATATATATATATATATATATATATATATATATATATATATATATATATATATATATATATATATATATATATATATATATATATATATATATATATATATATATATATATATATATATATATATATATATATATATATATATATATATATATATATATATATATATATATATATATATATATATATATATATATATATATATATATATATATATATATATATATATATATATATATATATATATATATATATATATATATATATATATATATATATATATATATATATATATATATATATATATATATATATATATATATATATATATATATATATATATATATATATATATATATATATATATATATATATATATATATATATATATATATATATATATATATATATATATATATATATATATATATATATATATATATATATATATATATATATATATATATATATATATATATATATATATATATATATATATATATATATATATATATATATATATATATATATATATATATATATATATATATATATATATATATATATATATATATATATATATATATATATATATATATATATATATATATATATATATATATATATATATATATATATATATATATATATATATATATATATATATATATATATATATATATATATATATATATATATATATATATATATATATATATATATATATATATATATATATATATATATATATATATATATATATATATATATATATATATATATATATATATATATATATATGCCTATAAGTTCACAAACAGAATTAACTATAGATAAAAGGGCTTTTTCTTTTTTAAGAAAATTCCTGACTACTCAAGACAAATGCAGTGAGCTAGGTATATTGCACCACATATTTTTTTTCCAATTCTATAATGCCAAATGTCAAGACCTACCAGATCTACAGGCAACCTTTTACAGCTAGCAAGAAATACTGAACACACAGCAGGACACAAACAATAGACACAACTTTGAGCAAAAAAGAGACCTTTTTCAAAATTGTTTCTAAGTTGGAAAAATATAGTAATTCTGACCCATCATTTACATTACCTGTGAATCAAATGTGACTGAAGTGCCATGGCAAGAATGATGTTTATTTGCAACAACTGTGACTGAATTTGATTCAAACTATATCACCACTAAAGGATGGACACTTGTTAATTGACTATTCAGATCTTCAATTAATCAAACAAAAAAGTTAATACACATTTGACCAGTTCAAAATGCAACAGCCATCCTGAAGGAGAGAAAAATGCTAGTGTGCATGTTGCATTAAACACAGACAGGTACAAAAAGAAGGTTTTAAGGAAAAAACATAATTTTACAACTTTCAATGAATAACAGTAAGATATTCATTACTGAAAGGATAAGTCTCACACTTTTGAAAGGAAAAAAAGCTAGATATCCATACAATACTAATGGACCCAAATAAAACATATAATATGTTAGATAAAAAGTTCTTAAAATTCTTTGTATAAAAGGGCAGTTGATGAAAAGAATTAAACTTTTTATACGGATGCAAGTGCTTGTGTGAGAGCAGAGGGACAGCCTGGAGACTTTTGCAATAGGGACCATTAGTGAAACTAGGATGCATAATCACTGTGCTGTCTCTACGGTTGTTTTATATCTTTGTGAAAGTCTGTAGTGTATGAGCAAGATAAATAATACATAGAAAATGATGGGTCAGGTTAGAATGGGAGACATTGAAGTAGTATGTCTGTCAGCCGAAAGGGAACTTCAGTGATGGATAACTTCCATAATGCACGTATGAGATAGAAACTTAAGATGAATGTCTGTGAAGTGAGTTTGTTTCTAATTAGAAAATACTGGTGTTTAACTTTAGGATACCTTATAGGATAAGTGTGCCAACTGTAGGAAGGCAAGAGGTGATTATGGGCCAGAAGCAAAAAGAGGAGGTTAGTGGGTTTAAGTTCTTGGGAATAGTGTTGGCATGGTGAGACATGCTGACATGGTGAGATGGATGGATGAAGAGAAACCTATGAAGTGTAGATGTAATATTGAAAAAATAGGGAGTACAACAAAAACTGAGAAATGCAGCTAAAGATACAGAAGGATTTCAGGAATAGTATGTACTTTTCTAACAGCACTAACATATGAATCAGAGATCTTGACAAAGATTAGAACACACTAATCAAGAGTTAATGTTATGGAATTAGTAATTACTGGAGAAAGGCATGTGCAAGTAAAAAGACAGAAGGCTGAGAGCAATGAAAAAGAGTATTTAAGATAAGCAGTGTGAGCACCAATGTAAGCAGTGTCAATTACGTAGTGCAGTGAAAAGAAACAAGGAGATAATTTGACAACATTGAAAGGCTGAAAAAAAAAGGAGTCTGTAAACTAAGTGTGAATGAAAAAGAAATTCCTAATGAGAGAGGAAAGTCATCAGGGAGATCAACAGATAGGGTCCAAGGAGGACTTACCAGAGGAAGTGAAGAGGGGGAGAAAGAAAGAGAAAGAGAGAAAGAGAGAGAGAGAGAGAGAGAGAGAGAGAGAGAGAGAGAGAGAGAGAGAGAGAGAGAGAGAGAGAGAGAGAGAGAGAGAGAGACAGAGAGAGAGAGAGCACCCATCAAATAGAAGACTACTTAGCATAACTCTATTCACAAATCTGAGCAGATCAATATCCCTGATGTTGTACACAAATTTAAAAAAATCAAATAAATTACAGTTCATCAATGTGTATTCTATCCTAACCTCTTTGTAATCTTGTAAAATTACTAATCCAGTGTCCTACAGGTCCCTGTGGCACAGTGGCTAGTGTGCCTAACCCACAATCAGGAAGGCCTAGGTTTGAATCCTGGGTCAGGTCAGAAGTCATTGGGCAGACATCTATTCAAGTGTATGGCATCTGTTAGCTACCTGTTCACCCAGCAGTGATTAGGTACTTGGTATAAGTTACAAGTTGTGACCTGCTGCCAAGTAGGAGAAACAATTTCTGAATAAAAAAAACACAGCAGATGATGTCTTGAATTTTGAAAGACATTCAACATCCGAGTGGGCTTACTGTACCCACCCAATGACAAGCTGCAATGCTGCTTTAGTATTTCTATGCTACTCATTTTGAAAAATCTGTCTGTTAAACTTTATTTTATGAAAAATATGTATATAAAGTAGCACCTCAGTACACACCAATAGTCTGCTCTAGCTCCTTATAGTACTTATACCAAACAGGGCATATGCCAAACAAACTTTTCTAACAATAAAGGAAAAATTATCCCTCCATTCTCATAAGTAAAAATTCCTTTTGTCATTGATATATCATACAGTGCTACATTGATGGGTTATACAAAATAATTCAAATACTGATAAGTATCAAAATACTTATATATTGCATTTGATGGTATATAAGACACACTCATACTTCAGTAAGGCATATTCAGGATAATTTCATTTATTTATTTATTTATCTTTTTTTTTTTTATCTACTTACATGTATTTAAGTATGTAATATTCAAAGTAAGCTAACATTATAACTGAAGAAGACCAAGCAATCACATTAAAAATATCCTATAAGATGCATGAGATCATGGCCTAGTTACTGAGATGAGACCCCCAACTTCAGAGATGTCAACAGCATACTTGCTGCATCACTAAACAGAGATGTTTTTTTATTTTCAACACTTCCTTACATCATACTCTATTATGGTTGAAAAACCTGATGTAACGCCTTTACCTGTGATATGGCTGTGCAAATCTTCAGGTGTTTGTGCAAAAGAAATCAAATCTACACCCCTCATATTCACATTATGATGCTGAGTGATTTTTAACCATTTTTAAGAAATAAGATGAGTTTTACATGCTGTCAAATAAGGTAAATACAATAACAATTAGATGAAACTAATTTTTAAAAAATCTGGCAGCATTACTTGGGGGCAGTTGTTATTTCATTTTGAGAGAGGTAAACAAGGGTAGCATGATACTGTTACTCATTTTGACCTAGAGTTGTATTCCAAAGGTCATATACCAAGCATCTCTCTCTCTCTCTCTCTCTCTCTCTCTTTTATTCATTTATTTATTATTATTATTTATTTGTTCTTTGCATCCAAACAGGACATATACCAAGTAAGACTTATTCCAAACCAGAAATATACTGTGGTATTTTCATATATTACTTGAATTCTTAATTTCAGCCCATGGTAATGTATTTCCATATCAAGGTGATGTGATGACATTTCATCTAAAGAAACAATGGATATAGGACAGTCCTCCATAACCATAAAAGCTCATAAACTCTAGCTAAACTCTGCTCACTTTTGTGCAATTCAGGATGAAGGCAGCTCACAGGGTACATACTAATCTTTCAATTCCTAAAGATCCTTCATATTTCTGATCAAAACTATGTCAAATCTGTTCTCCAACTTCCAAGAAACTTTTCATCAATAAGAAATATCAAAAGCGTGTCAGTTCATACTCTTATGATTTCTGACATGTAGCAAAAACATCAATATTTTTTCTTATTTATCTTCCTCCCCCTATTTCTTATAGATAAGTCCAGTGCCATCTTTTCAATTATAAAATTGAAATCTTTTCCTCAGACCTCAGCTAAATTTTTTTATTGTCTTTCTGGCTTTGATCCTTAGTAAGCCTATGGCCCTGATGAGTCCCCGATATTTTTCTCTGTGATATAATTTTTTTTTTCATTTGTTTTCCTATCTGTGTCTATCAACATTTACTTCTAGCTGAAAGTTCACCTACATTTAATCTGTCCCTGATTAAAGTGCCACTCTGAACCTCCAAGTATCAATCTAAAAGTATCTGATTTCTTGTCTTACTAAAACATCTTAATTTAAGCTCAACAAGAAAATTTTGAAGCATGTATCTGCTCACAACTTTCCAATCATCAGTGTGAATTCTATAAAGGATGATGCACTAGCAATCTTTAAACTTCCCTTGCTGAATCTTGATCATCCTTTCTGTGTGATTTCAGTAAAACCTTTGCCTTAAAAATATCAAGAGAGTCTCGCATAAATCTTGCTAAGACAAATCTTTCATTATCAAATTCCTTGATTTATCTACTCAACACAACTCAGAAACTCCCCATTTTCTTTACTGACGCTCAACTTTCCCCCATCTTCAACAAAGAACATACTTGGACTATCCTTCATTAACAAATCTCAATTGAAAATTTGATATATCTTCTCTTGCTAAAACAGCTTCTCTGAAATTAGGATTTCCTCATTGCCTGTCAATACTTTTCATCCTCCCTTCTGCTTACTACACAGGATTCTTTACAAGACACAACAATTAAGTGTATGCTGTGGAATGATCTGGGAGTGACATGCAAAGTGACAAGATGAGAGGATGAAAGCAATGTAAATGTGGAATGAGCAACTGTCCAAGCAGTGTGAATAATGAAATGGTTCAATTCAACGGATGAAAAGGAATAGATAGATGTTATGGCCATAATGAGATGATGAATAACAAAAGAGTTTGTAAAAAGGTACTATATATATGATAAATGAATGAAGCTAAAGTTGCTAATAGAAGTGAAAACCATATAGCTAAAGGATAAAAACATTAAAATTACATGTGTGACAAAATGTTAACAAAGGCCACATGCTGGAACAAGCACGAATGCAACGTCTGCATAGGGAGAGGTGAACATCCTTCTGCCCTTGGGAAATGCTCCTTCAGGGAACATGCCATCAGATATATTTTCATAGACAGCAGAACAACTTTCCAGTGTTAATTTGTGTGCTAGAATTCAGATGTATTAAATGTAATGTCCTGACTTGAAATATCAGGAAAACATGGAAAAACCTCTTTGAGCATAGGGAGGTTAAACAGACCATGGGAGATGTTCACATAAGATTGAACCTCCATTTGATCACTCACAGAAACACAAGTCCAATACCTTTACCAGTGAGGACAAGATGATTACCAAGGACCAAGAGGATATCAGTAGGCCTTGACCATCTAGTCACTAGCCTTATATGGCTATTCTCTTCTATATAAATCTATTTTTGGTGTTTCAATCTCTCTTTAATCAATAATTTCTTCTATGAAACTATTTTTTCTTTCTTTTCTCCGAATTTTTTTTCTCTTTTTGTCTTTTCTCTAAGGCTATTCAATTTCCGTAGCAACAAGTCAAGCCTCTTTCTGAGAGTCACCCTGTCACCTACCCAGAGAGAGATGAAGTCATCAAGAACTATGCTATGAGGGCCATGATCTGGTGGACCTGGCTGGATCAGCAACTGCATTATGCAGAATGAGACCCACTTGATGCCACCAGCCACCAGGATGCAACAGATTGTGGCCAGCCAGGCAGCCAAGACTCTCCTGCAGGACAGAGTCAGCAATGTACACCAATCTGTGCCTGCTTTAATGCTAGGACCTCTTTCCCACTAACATGTGACTGAGATGGGTCACTGAAGCTGTCAATGCCCTCATCAACATTGACCCACTGCTCCACAAAGGACCTGATTGACCAGCTGAGAGCTATGCCATGCTGGCTCCCATGGCACCCATCACCAGTAGAAGTAGAGGTCATTATTGTGAAGCTGCCAGACAGCAGTGTGTGAAGGAGCAGCAGCAGTAGCATAACCTAAGAACTGTGACCCAGACTAACAGCCAGGACTGTGCCATCTATTACATGGATGACTCCATGGAACCTGACAGAGGAACAAGTGATTACTGGTGAGGAGATGCTTGCCTAGAGAATGCCAGACCAGTGCTTAGCTTTGTAAATGGAGCTAATGGCACTCAATCACATCCTCCACTGTCAAGACGGGACAGTAATAATCCACATAAGACTCTAGATCTACACTACTGGTCCTGCAGTAGCTGGGCTATCTACTGACATGCACTTTGTTAGCAGCATCCTTGGGCACCTCCAGAGCCTTGTTGCAAAGGGGCACCACATATGGGTCAACTGGATGCCAAGGCATACAGGAGTATGCACAAATGGGGTTGCCAACAAAGACACCTAAGCAGCCACCATGATGTCCAAACCCACCAGCAATGTCTTCCCAGCCTACAGTAGGCCAAGGTACTGGCTAGGAGTGCCATTACTAGCAACACTGACCAACTCCACTGGGAGTAGGGAGGACCTCAAGAGGGGTGGCATGGTATGCCAAAGCTACCGTCTATCAGCCATTAATCTACTTGCCACAGGAGAGGTGCTGTGCTGCTACACTGTCTACGCTACAACAACCTGGAGGAGCAATGAGAGAACTTCTGTTGCAAACAGTGTGAGCACTGTGGCTACGACTATTGCCGCCCACTGAAATATTACCTGCTGGCCTGAGGCAGCAACTTACCAACAATTGACTAAGAACAACAAAATTTGTAAGGAAAAAAAAAAAAAAAAAAAAAAGGCTCAGTGAAGTACTGGTCACCATGCAGTCAGTAAACCTACTCAAAATGGAAGCATAAGTGTCTTGAAAGAGTTCAGGTCATAAGGAGGTGGAAATATAGAAGCAGGCAGGGAGCTCCAGAGTTTACCAGAGAAAGAGATGAATGATTGAGAATTCTAGTTAACTCTTGTATTAGAGAGGTGGAGATAATACAGGTGAAAGAAAGAAGAAATTCTTGAGCAGCAAGGTCACAGAAAAAGGGGATTCTAGTTAACTCTTGTATTAAAGAGGTGTACAGAAAGAATAAAGTCTTGAGCAGTGAGGTCACAAAAATAAGAAAGGTATACAGTTAGGAAGATCAGAACAGCAGTTGGCATAAAAATAGCAGTAGAGGATAGCAAGAGATGCAACATTGTGAAAATGAGAAAGAGGTTGAAGTGAGTCAGTAAGAGGAAAGGAGGTTTCAAGACTTGTACCATTCTTTCAGCTTATTCTTCAATCTGCAAGGGAACTGACAATTAAGTGGGTGTTTTTTTTTTTTTTTTTTTTTTTTAGTTTTTTGTGTTGCCCTTGGCCAATTTCTCCTCTTACATGAAAAAAACACAAAAAGGCTTTTCATTCCATCCTTTTGGAAAGAATTATATTTGTGGAACCCCTCCATATATGTGAAGCATACTACATACACAGAATTATCAGTTGAGGGATGAAAAATGCCTGTTTCATAGTTGGATTAGATTGACAGCTGGTAGCATGAGGGTCCAGTCAGGTCTGCCCTTGTGGTGTGTCAGATGCAGGCCTAGCCCCTACAGTTACTAGAGGTACTACAGGATGCCCCTCCTCTATATTGAGCACCACACTGCATCCAGTGACAGCAAAAAGAAGCAACATGTGCCATACCATGACCAGTGATAGACAAACATGTCCTTCCAGAGAGGTGGGACACATGAAGACATAGTGCTCTAGTTGCAAACTTCGTCTGTAACACAATGTATTTTATGTATCTTGTATTTATTATTTTTGCGTATATGTAGATTATATGTACCTACATTAAAAAATCCAACAGTAATGGCAAAAAATGTACACTTTTCATGCATTTTAAAGTGTTTAGAATGATGATCTCATTAAAAACTATCGACAATTCTTCATATCGCTCCTCAAGACACTTCAAAGTTAGTTAGCCAAACTAGCTTACTTTTTAACAATGAGGGACACTTCATAAATAAGTCTAACTGGTCATAACCTGCCAAGTTACTTGGAATGAGGACGAG